>NW_010357787.1:0-100920 GCF_000414095.1 Morus notabilis
CCTCTCTATATGCCCATGTTACGTGTCAAGAGCAAGAAGATATTTAGGGTCCGTTTGGTTTAGGGATCAAGGACAAAAGATTAGAATCATGTGCTGAAAACATGTTTAGTGTCATATGGATTGGAGTCATGGACTTGAGTTAAGGTTCATTTTTTGGGTCATGATTCAAAATCAGAAACCCCTTGATTAAGCCCAAGACTTCAGTCTTTGTACAATAATTTCACTGTGTTTAAAGCAGTTAATCCTTGTGGCTTTTTCCGCATCTCAGCACTGTCATTTGCAGAGTGGCTTTTTAACAAAGGTGTACATGGATGTAGAATTGTAGATAATGTTGTTATTTTCTTTATTATCAGTTTGGTTAGCAATATAATATTTCTCACATTTTTTATATATGCTTGGCTTGTTATATAATTTCATTCACATTTTTTCCATTTATTTCTCACTTAGTTTGTTATAATTTTGAGTTAAATTATTTGCATAATTTAATTCTAGTACTTCATTTTTTTAATTATATAACGAATTATATATTTTTTAAATTACATGTAACGAATTATATTTATTACATAATTTTTTAAATTACATTATTTTGGTCATGATTCAAATTCAGAAAACAAGACAACCAAACACTGATTCGAATCACATTTCAAGTTAGATTTAGAATCATGCATATACACATCTAAACGAAGGTTCTAATCACTCTAAATTATGATTCAAATCATGATTCATGATTCAAATCATGATTCATGATTCAAATCATGATTCATGATTCAAATCATGATTCATGATTCATCAAAAGACTCAAATCACCCTGATTTCAATCCTTATACCAAACGGACCCTTAGTGTCTTATTGTGTCCTGGGATATCTTTTTTCAAAGGTTCCTGTATTATAAGATGACTAGGTGTGATTTCAAACTTTTATGCATTGTTCAATAGAATGAGTGGAAAAAGTCAGAGCCCCTGTTTGTTTCATAGGTTTAAATTACTATTTAAACTTTTTTGTTAGAGTGTTTTCTCTCACAAAATTTAAATTTCTATTTAAATTTTTATGTTCAATCCTGTGAACTAAACGGGCTAGAATATATGTATTCATGTTGGCAAAGTAAGCCAAAGTGTGCTGGTGGAGGGTATGGGACTGTTTCTCGAAGAATACACAACCTTGTGTTTGCTGTGTCAAATAACGAAAGTTGATGTTCTTGTTTAAGATTGTGGGATTGGTGTAGATAGCTGTTGGCTCTCGACTTAGTAAGGGTCCATTTGGTTCCTAGATTCACTCCCTGATTCGAATCATGATTCGTGGTTCGCTACAGTATTTTCTCTCACAAAAAATACACGTAAATCGAAAATAGTTCAAATCACATTATTTGAATCCATGAACCAAACGGACCCTAAGTCTCTGTGTTAGCCGATGTGGTTCTTCTTTTGAAAAAGATTAGTGCGTTTGGTAGATAGATCCAAAATTATGATACTGGATCCTGGTTCAGAATCAGTGTTTGTTTACAGTGATTCTGAATCATGATTTAGAATCAATATTTGGTTTGGATGATTCTAAATCATAATTCGGAATCTGATGTGATGTTTTAAACTAGCTCAAATCATTATTCTAAAACCACCATCCCTCTTGATTCAAAATGATTTAAACCCTTGATTCTGAATTATGATTTCAAAATTATGATTTGAACCCAAAATCATGAATTATAGTTCTGATTTCAGAATCATGATTAGAATTACATTAGTTTGAATCTTCGTACCAACGAATCCTGAGTGCTACTTATTTGCACCTAAAAAGGTGTGGATTCAGTTATTTGAATAAAACTCATCTTTATAAAAAGAAAAACCTATTGGGATTCAGTTATGTTATAATGGAAGGTATAATGGAAGGTTGGAGATGCAAAGCCCCAGACAAAGGACTTGTTCTATGTAAATAAATGCTTTCTACTCGATGATGTATTAATCGTGTTTCCCTTAAAAAAAAAAATGTAATTTTTTTTATTAATATACAACATGCGATTGAATCTCAATACTTCTCTCCAGATTCATCCCACCAGACCCCCCGGTGCCACTAGACCAAGCGATTTTAGGTTGAAAAAAAGGGGAAAAAAACACAAATGTATTAAGGGCCCGTTTAGTTTGTTGATTCGAGTTGAGATGTGATTTTATGTGAGAATTTTTTACTGTAGTAAAAAAGTTAGATGTGACTGTTTGTGGGAGCTTTTTACTGTAGCAAAACTCGAATTATAAACTTGAATAAGTGAAACAGAAATAGTAGGAAATATGCCAATATGAAAAGCTTAAGAAAGTATATTGGCCAATTTTTAGTTATTGAAATTAATATGCCATAACTTGTCAAGTTATGGTTTATAACCAGATAAATTATGGACAAACTTGTCAAGTTATGGTTCATAACCAGATAAGTTATGGACAATAACTTATTAAGTTATGGTTCATAACCAGACAAGTTATGGACGAAAACAGTAATTTGACCTATTTATTAACTTATGTAAATTATTAACCTATTAATTTTAATTCATCTCAAGTCTTGGTCTATTTATCTCTTTCTCCCTAAGTGAAATGAACGGGGCCTAAATGTGTTTACGTAACTGGGGAGAAAGATGAATCTCTATGTTATATCTTCATCTTAATCTTAACATCTTAACATACATAAAAATAGATAAACTCCCTTTCTCTTCACCACCCTCTGCTCGCAGCGCATCAACTCCTTTCTCTCTCTCTTTCTTTTTTTTTAATATTATTATTTCTGATTCTTTTACTTTAATATGTTTTTTTCTTTCCTTATTATTTTTTTTTTTCAAAAAACTCCTTTATAGTTTAGTTATTCCAATGTGCTTCTTTAAAATGTTCATTTCTTCGTTTTACTCCTATTAAAAAATTAGGTTTTTTTTCCTTTCTTTTTTTCCTCATTGAAATCATTAAACTCAGTTAAAAAAGTATTAATTCAAGGAAATATCCTTCTTTTTTTTTTTTGTTAAAAAAAAGGTAAAACATATTTCAATTATAAAAATACATATAAATACCAATCCAACTCACAATCATCTCTTATACAAAGCATGACACTGAAAGGCAGTACGGGTTCAACTTATAAGTAATACACCGTGTGTGTGTGTATATATAGGAATTTCTCCGGACACTTAGAAAGTGCATGATCAGAATGGTAGTTGTATAATTATGTATAAATTGTATATATTTACATGTAAATTGTGTATATTTACATGTAAAATTGTGTATGTTAAGTTATAAGAAACGATAATGTATATTAATCCTCAAAACATGTATTTTTTATAGCAATTAGTGAATACATAACATGAAAATATATATATTGGATGATTTATTAGATTTCATGTTAAATATACACGAATTACATGTAAATATACATGATTTATATGTAAATATACATAATTTATATAGAAATATACAACTACCCTTCCGGTCAGGCACTTTCTACTTGACCGGAGACCTTACCTATATATATATATATATATTTTTTAATTTCATATTCTGTTATGTGATAGTAATTTTGATATATAGTTGCACTATCCTAAATTGTGATCCTTCATATCACTCACATTGCTATCAGCTGTACCTAACATTGCATGTGAGATAAGAGCCACCCCTATTATGGTTGTGGCCCTCATGAATAGCCCTTCTTCTATATTGCAAAAATAAACATTTTCTGCTTATGGGACCACCACAGAGGCACAGACCCAATAAGGGTTACAGACACCAAGAGTACATCAAATCATTTCAAAAAGGACACGTGGCATTTTCATGTGATGCCACATATACTTTGGTTTTGGTGATTGGCTAGATATAGTGCGAAGTCAACACAGAGGTATTGAGTCAGTAGCATGCAAAAACCTAAACGATGAACCTAACAAAATCCTAGTTATTGCTCAATTACTTCTGATCCCACTCCCTTTAATGCAATTTAAATCTGTCTTATCCTGAAAACACAATCATACTGCACAGAACCGATATATATCTCTCTTAAAAAGACGTATGATTTATGAATTAAAATTATTTTTAATTTATGTGTATTTTATAAAAAAAAATACTATAACGAATCATAAATTATGATTCAAATTATGATTTAAATATTCTAATCCTAAAAACACGTATGATTTATGAATTAAAATTATTTTTAATTTATGTGTATTTTATAAAAAAAAATATTATAACGAATCATAAATTATGATTCAAATTATGATTTAAATATTCTAATCAAACATCACCTAAATCAATGAAGTCGAAAAGGAGAAATGGGTTGCTAATATTATAAGTCCACTCCATTTTAGTGGCCTCCGTACAATAGCAGCCTTCAAATTAACGCAATAAGTTGGCCGACAAAAAAGTAAGCTTATTGAAACAAAGGTTTTTTTCTTCCCCCGCGCCCCGGAGAAAACTGAAATAATATTGACATTACTATCACCAAACCAAATGCAGCTTTATCTGTAGCTTGTTCTCTTCAGTTATGGAGAATTCACATGGATAAAAAAAAATATATAACGACGGTTTTAGTTAAAAACAGTCGTTATATCTATCTTATACACTAAAAAAATTAGTGTTGCTTTATTATTTTTCTTACAGGTTGGCCTATTAATCCTGTAATTTATCAGTATTTTGGCCAAACAATTAACATAAGTCACGAATCATAGAACATAAACAAATTAATATTACATATATTCAAATCAAAATGTATACATAAATTAAATTATATGTCCATTTACAATATGTTATATGTCCCTTTACAAAATGTGCCTATTCATTTATAACTTCTACCAAATGCTCATTAGTATATGTCTATGTTTTTTAGATCATTAATACCGACTCTCATTATATCGCGTATATACTGTAAATTGAAGAAGCCGCATTCTTTGTGCCCCTCTTGTGTCGGAATTTTCTAATAATGAATAAAATATTTTAGTACATGAAAAATGGTATTTCTTAAGTTCGAGTACTTTAATGAACGAAATTATGAACACTTACCTTTGGTATGAGAAATTTTGTTAACCTATCTGCATGGCGTTCAAACTCAAGCCTTGTTTGAGCCTTCTAATCACGTAACGTACTAATAAATGATGAAAAAACTGAATTAATTAGTAAAAAAATAATATAAATTAGTAGTTTGAAAGTTATAAAGAATGATAAACTTATAAGGCAATCATTCTTCTGAAGTCTACTCGTATGTTTGCCGCAAAGGGATCAAACCACACGATCTTATCTTGTGTAAAAGATATCACGGCCAACATCCAATATCCTCCTCCATTGTATGGCACAAAGAAAGTGCATCGGGCATCTGATGGCAACAAAAATGTACAAATAGCGTTTGCCCGCCACTCTATATCCAGCTCCAATTGGCGTGGAATGTATGGTGAGCATCGAGGACATGAAATCCCAACATCCTAGGACATTCTCCTAATTGCACACATGCGACAAGTGATTACATCAAAAATAAAGAAGTTAGTTATACATTTAATAATAAATAATAATTTATTATGAAAAAGTAATAAGTATACTTATATTACCACATGTAAGCCATGATACACACTATACTAAGTTCTTTATAGGTGACTGTCCATTCGATATCATCAGATGTAATGAAGATCTGCATATTCTGCATCTGAGTCATATCAAATGGAAGGGGAATCTGAATTATTCCACCGATGGCCATCGTTTTTCACATATGAATCATTAAGTCTTGCATTTCTATGGGCAACCCTTGCAACTGGTCCGGCAGCGGTTGTATTACTTCCCCATCGCCGGCGGGTCCTTGTGTATTTTTTAATTTTTTTTGTCTCCCAGCTTTTTTCTTCGCCGGCTCTGGGGGATTCTCGACAGGTTCTTTTCTGGTCAGAGCTTTGCTAACTTTACTCAACGACCCTAGTTCAACCAAATTCCTAGGCCAGGCAACAAATCCTCCGAGAGCGTCACCCACAGTCATGCTATCAAATGTAAAGATAGGCAGAGGCACGTCTCTCACATAAGTCGATTGAATATAGACGCGTACATTTCCCTCCTCAAGTGCCACACCATGGACAACATCGGTGGGGTGACTATCCATCCACGCCATCCCCGTCGCAACAATGATGAAGTTGTTCTTCCACTTTGTCAGAGCCAGAAGAATGCACTTACTACCATCACCAAGGCCTGATGAGGGGGGTTCTGCCGGTGGCGTAGCATTATAAATAGTAGAGCTCTCCTTAACACTACGTCGTTGATCTACCATAGGAGTTTCCATTCCCTCTCCTACATGTGTTGGGGTATGGCCTTGGGATGATCGCATTGCTTCCCATCTGGCCTCCATTATTTCCACCCTCTTACGCAACATTGTAACTCCTCATCCCTTCTTGATATGCCAGTGTAATGAAAATAAGTCAACTTTTTGACAAATTGGGATTCCCACAAACACGACCAGAGTGTTCTGGGTTTCCCAATGATCTAGTAAGCACATCCTCAATCCTTTAAAAATTGAAACTTTTCCTAGGAATCTTCTTCGGCATATTGGTTCTACAAAATTTAGAACAAAAATATTATAAATTTTTTGGCAGATTTCCCATTGATTGAAAAATTTTTAAAAAGAAAAGTAATAACTCACAATTAATTTGTCGATCTCTTTGATTCCTGGATTTTGTAAGTTATGTCCGGTTTTTTGCGTATAAACTGCTATAAAGTGGCTCGAACTGGCTTCTCTGTAGTGTTATGCATTCGCATATGCATTCAATTAAAAAGTATATCAAAGGTTATAATACAAACAAAAAGTAATTACTATCATTAAAAAAAGTAATTAAAGACTTACATAATCTTCTTTTGCTTTCCTCTATCCCCCACAAGCATTCCTATGCGGATACTTATACGATCCTCTTCTCTTAGAGGCTTCTTCGGAAACGGCTTGTCGATCATCACTAAAGACTCCACAAACTTCCTCCATTACTCCGGGTTAATTGAAGGGTAGTTTCTAGACACTTTCTTTGGGTGTTCAAAGTCTTATGGACTATCCTTTAACGGCTTTACACAGATTGTGAATAGGTTCAACCTAAAGTCCTGAGCCCTTTTCGCCACACAAGTAAGCTCGTATTTTTGTGCGATCTCTGGAACCGTGAAATTTTGAACCAAATCATGCCAAATTTTATTCATGTTATCTTTATTTTCTTTATGTCTCCAATCTTCTATTGTTATATGCATATGTTCATGTGTCAAAACACCAACATACCTTTGTAGCTCATTCTCCCCTTTTTCCAGTGGTTTTTTATTATTATTATCAAATTGCACTTCAATTCTTTCTCCTTTATCTCTCATTTTGGCAACCTTACGCATTATGGTTGCCCTTCGTTTCCCATCATCATCCGGGTCAAATTTTGTTCTTTTTCTAAGTTCATATTGACTTCTCCCATCAGAAGTGCCTTCCTCCCCAAATAACTCTCGTGCGTATTAAGTTCTTCCTCGAACCAATCACGGCCCGCCATGTTTCTAAGAACTAAGATTTGAACTAACTAAATATCTTTAAATTATATATAAATAATTTGTATTCAAATAATACAAATTAACACAATTGCAACTTGCAATGCTAACAATAATATTGTAAAAAATAAATTAACAAAAACCGTAGTTTCATTCCTAATCCCAAACTTATTAAAACTTCTCAAGTACTTGATCAATTTATAATCCTAAACTAAATACCAACTTGAGTACTTCAATTTTGTTCAAGTTATGAGGGATTTGAGTTTGTTCGAGTTAAAATTTCAAACATCGCGCTCAGATTAGACGATAGTTTTTTATAAAATTGTTGTTAAATGTTAAAGTTTTGGTGATGGTTTTTTATAAAACTGTTGTTAAATGTTAAAGTTTTGACGACAGTTTTTAAAAAAACCGTTGTTTAAGATTTTGCGCACTTTTGTCACTCATATAGACGACGGTTATTTTATAAATGTTTCTATTAAAAGATGTTAAATGTAATGTTTTTTTTAGTGTATAGACTAAGGTTGCATATCGTACAACGTTGATCCCAAAACATACAAAATTTAATTAAAAATTGTAATCACTACTACAATATGGTAACTAAATAGCATGCGCTTAAAAAGACGGCGCTTGAACAAAACAAACACGCCATCTTTGTTATTTGGAGGAGGCGGGAAATTTTTTTCAATATTTAATGGCGGTTGTACAAATGAATGCAGTGAAAAGTATGATTAACTTTGGTGGTATTACAATAGGGATTAAACGTACACCGCTCTTAAATTGTATACAAGAAGAGCTTTAGCAACTGTTGTCAAACCACTGCCATCTAAATCCACACAATAAAATCCGGATTTCTCAGGAAAACGAATTTAATGGCGCTAGCTAAGTCACCGCCATCTAAACTAAAACAAAAAAAAAAAAAAAAAAAAAAAGGAAAAAAGATTTAATAGAACTTTATGTTGTTATCATCTATATTTTATAAGTTTGAGTTTGATTAGAATCTTATTATTAGTATGAAAATTAATTCTCTTTCTATGGGAATTTTAATGACGGCGAACGAGAATTATTTTATTATAATTCATTCAATCTTTTTATATTTTTTATTCACTTGTTATTTACTCTTTTCTCTTACTTAGAGGATAAGAAAAAAAGAAATTAATTTATATTTTCATTTTTTGTACTCTATGCTCTATATCTTTTATTCTTTTACTTATTTTTTATCCACTCTTTCTTTACGAAAAAACAGTGTAATTTTCATTTATGTTCTTCACCTTTGGACTCGTGATTCTCCTCCTTTGGTCAAGTTCTCATGTCCATGGGCAGCCAAAGCTGAGCTGTCAATTTGTATTGCTGCTTTTGATTCTTCGAGCATGACGCGCTTTCGATATCCTTTCTTCTCACCTCGGCAAATACTTCTTCAATGGACAGTTTCGCCCCAAGAGTGCGTCCATGTACTTTGTCAAGCTCCTTGTGAAGACAGGCAAGAAAATCAAAAGCACGATCTTTATCAACATTTTCCTTCAACTTGACTTTGTCATCCGGGCAGCTCCATGCAATATCATTAAACATATCCGTTTAGTTCGCTATTTGAATTTTTAATTTGAGTTGAAATGTGATTTTATGTGAAAACTTTTTACTATAACAAACAAGTTAAATGTGATTGTTTTTAAGAGTTTTTTACTGTAACAAAACTCGAATTCCTTCCGCAGTTTATTCAGTAAATTGCAATACTGTGTGACTTCATAGTAGCCTTGTTTTAAGTTTCATGCCTTATTTCGTAATTCAAAGACTCGCTGAGATTTTGAGATTGAAATAAGCAAGAGTAACGACATCTCAAAGGTCCTTAGCCGTAAAATAATAGATGTAAGTATCTCCAATGTTGTCCTCCATTGAGTTTACGAGCCACGTGAAATTATGTGCGTCTCAAGTTGGAAACATTTGATCATCCTCAGACTCGTCATTAGGGTTGGCAATATGAATCACGACACGATAACATGATTAAAAAACGACACGAATTTCACGGGTTAGAGTTGAGAAAAAAAGAGGTTCGGGTCAGAATTAGATCGATATGAAATTAACATGAAAAACACACGTCAATTTCGGGTTAGACTTGCCTAACCCGGACACGATACGAAACTCGTAAAAAACTAAAAAATACATATATTTTTCATTACATATTTTTAATTTTAGTATGAACTTGTGATATCATGATAGTTATACTCAAAATTGTATACTATTATTTGCTTAATTTCAATGGATGTTATTGTATTTTAGTGTGTTATGAATTTTAAGTTATTTCTAATATGTAAAAAACTAAATAAGAGTATACAACTTTTGTGTCAATTTCGAGTTCACGAGTCAATTTCGTATCACGGGTCATTTTCGTATCATGTCGTGTCAACCCGTAAAGTGACCGTGTCGTGTTCGTGTTGCGGTTTTTAAAAAATTTTGTATCATGAATTGTGTTCGAATTGACTGAAAATTAAAAAAAAAACGATCAAAACACGACACGAACATGACACAAATTACCACCCATTTTTAAAAAATTTTGTATCATGAATTGTGTTCGAATTGACTGAAAATTAAAAAAAAAAACGATCAAAACACGACACGAACATGACACAAATTACCACCCCTACTCGTCATCATGCCATCAAAATACAGCCCTTCTTTTCTCGTCCGCAAATCAACATCGAAACAAACCCCTACAATTGCAAACAATTCTTGCCATTAAGCTTGTGAGACGTTACTTGTAAAGTGGGATGGTCAAAAAATTGCGATGCGAGCAAATGTAGGTGTCAACTGAGTATTTCAATAAGAAACTTCAAAGCCATCGCCCCCTGCTTGAACTAGGGCGATTTTTACCGTCGTTTTCATCAACCACAAACCCGCTCTGATTCCATGAAATTAGGTATAGGAAGAAAACAGGAGAACACTGCATACTTCATTAATAAACAAAATGTGGAATTACATATATTTAACAGATTCAGATTGTACTCGTCTGAATCTTTATTCAAATTCAAAAGACAAATTACTTCTCAAATCTAGGAGATACTCCGTATGAGATCTCATCTGCCCCTAACTACCAAATAACACAAAATAATTCAAATCTTAAAACCTAATTCGGATACTTACATAAAATAATTAATCCGAGATTTCCTACATGGGTTATACATCGAAACTTCTGCAGCTGCAGCTCGTGTAATCACAACAAATCTCCTTCAGGATAACAAAATTCTGTCTCATGATGAATAGCGAAGGAATAAAATCTTATCCTTTAGCTCAGATAACAGAATTCAAAATAGAATGCAGGATACAGCTACAAAATGTGCATCCCACTCCTGAACCAACACAATCAATACAGCCCCTGGAAGAATATAACAAATACATGAATGGCCACACCAGTACACATTTCAAATAAAAGAACTTGCATGTTATCTTGTATAATATTAATGCTATTCCCCTTTTAGCGGGCGCAAACGCACAAAAATGCAATTCCTAATATTCGCTTAAGCCTCAGCTCTTATTGTTTCCACTGTTGATGAAGATTTGCATCACAAACAAGTTACAAGGGTATTAACTTGAGACAGGAAAACGGTATTCATCGGATTTCGGATTATACCTATAAAAAAGTTTACCCATCAGATGAACGCTGCTTCTTTTGGACCGATGATACAGAAGGAAAATATTGAGGAATAATTGATTGTCCACAACTTTGAACTATCTCCCTTCCATCTTCTGGACATCTTCATAAATAGATTGGAAAAGAACAGTTGAAATATATCTCTCACCGAAGCTTGGAAATATAACCTTTCACATTTAAAAAAAAAATGTCAATTGAAAGAAACAACCATCAGCTAAAGCATAATTTCATACAAATCGCGCACACAAAAAATTGAAATAAGCAATATGATATTCTCCTGTGCGCTAAAGTCGCCATATTTTGCAAAATGCAGGCTCAAATTTTTGTCAAAGTTGTCTCTCGCAAAACTAATTTCCTCGTGCAAATTTTAATGATGCAAATCTCTTCATTCCGACAAAAGTAAATTTCAGGGCACCAAATTTCTTGTCCTATATTGTTCACTTGGTAACTATTTCCTAGTCACACAATTTTAAAATTAGGTTCCACTTTCAACGAAAATGTGACCTAAAAGGGTGCAATATAAGCTAAAGGGAAAATGATTATTGGAAAGATTCCCTTCAGAAACCTTCTTTCCTTGTTTTTAAATTTCTATCCGTAAAGCATTTTCATCCTCTTCCTCTTCAAAATGTTATACACGTTCTCTCTCTCACTTCTTCTGTGCTAAAAAATAATTTTCCTGATTTTTCAAATGAAACAAGAGAAAAAATAGACTAATTATGCAACCTGCTTTATGTATATTGTATTGTAATTGTATCGTACATCTGCAACGCATAAAATTATATTGCGGTATTTTAAGAATTCGAGCCCCACATAAGTGAGTGAGGACCCAGAAAATTATCTTTTTTTATGGTTTGTTTTTTTTTTTTTTCTCCTTTTGACGAGCTTTGATTGGTATGACTACCTAACAGGCCCTCTTCCTTACCTGTAAAGGACAAAGTTCAAAAATAATCTTCAAACATTCAGCATAGTAACGATATGCTCTCCAATTTTGAAATGTATGATCCGATTCCCAGAATTTTTTTTTTAAAGTTTAAAACTGCACTTTTCGTTGTTTTATGGACAGAAAATAGCACGTGTCCATCACTTGATTGCAGTTTTGAGAGATTTTTGTAAATGGATAATTTAGGAATATTCTTTTGTTTTATTCTTGTCTTTGTATGAGTATGATTTTGGGAAAATATGTGCACTATCCTAAAAGAAGATGCAGAGGAAACTCTCTGAATAATCAAGCATAAATGACAATTCAGAGGAGAAAAAGAGAATGGGAGAGAAATACTAGGACAAAAAATTGCGTAAACGTCAATAGGAAAGACTAACAGAAGGGGGAAATCAAGTTGAATGTTCACTTTACTTCTACAACGAAGTACTTATCGTTTACCAAAATTAAAGACAAACAGAGGTAAACAAAAGAGCAAAGGGAAAAAAAAAAAAAAAAAAACACTAGCACAAAAACTAAAAACAATGGTTAAAAGCATGAAATGATCTGGACCACATAGTTTGATCTTCAAATGAAGTAGATCTGGGTTTTGAAGAAGAAATGATTGAACAAAAATGGGGAATACAAGGAAAGAGGCCCAAATATTTAATTTTTAATTCAATTTTTCCTAATAAGATTTATTATTGGGCCAACCAGTCATTAAATATCATTTTACTTTATTGCCACACACAAGGGCATGACACTTTGCTTTTCCCTCCAAAATACTAACAGGGGTGAATCTGTTACAATTTCTACAAGGACTATACAAATGAAATCCAAGGGCACATTGTTATAATGATGCTAGAAGCTTAGGAGAGATTTTTAAAATTTGTTCCATCTATTAAATGCTCTCCAACCCGGTGAAGGTGGTATTAGAACCCAACTAGTTATCTTAAGCAAACAAAAACTTACTGCAATAAGCTTTCCAGAATTCTCAGTCCTTCTTGCTATGTTTAGTGCAGCAGCTGCAGCAGCTCCAGAAGATATACCAACCTATGAACATGTCAGCCACAATTTATTAAAACTAACTTAATGTACAAACATAGGCAGGGGGCAGGTGACCGCTTTCTAAATTTAGGGCCCGTTTGGTTTATAGATTCAAAATCATGATTCATGAGTCTGATTTTTGAAATTTAAATTTTTTGTGAGAGAAAAACACTATAGAAAATCATGAACCATGAGTCAGAACTAGGGACGGATACATGAAACAAACATCCCTTTAAAGAAGTGCAGCGATTACCAGCAAACCTTCCTTCAACGCCAACTTTCTTGCCATTTTGACAGCTTCATCATTGGTGATCTACATTATTCAACCACATTTTATTTAATAGCTCACCTAATGAATTTTGAAACCAACGGCATGCCTTGCTAACAAAACCAGAAAAAGAAGACAGACAAAAGATTTAAACAAGCATCATGTCCATGTCCAAATATTGCATTTGATAGAAGTCGAAACCTGAAGATTGAATCAAATTCCGCCTCTTTAGTGGGCTAGACTAAGGACTGCAGTCATGACAGGTCCCGTCCCATGTTTGGTGTGCCCCTTAGTGGTTGGACAAATTTGTGAAAGGATTATGTAAACCTTGGAGTGGAACTATTTTATCCCATTGTAGGATGAACTAAAATAGTCCCCCCTTCTCCACTCCAAAAAATAAAAAATAAAAAAATAAAAAAAAAGCAAAAACAAAAAACAGAGAGAGAGACTCCAAATATTTTCTATCTATTGTTTTTGGTCCCAATCTCCAATAAATGCGTGTCCTATAATTGTTTTTTCTTTTCATTCTCCCATTATTTTAAGCCTAATATTAAGGAAACATTTTAGCACTAAGACCATCTCCAAAGAAAATGCTAATGCCAATGCTATATTTGACACTAGAAAATATGAAAATGACATATTTGATATACTATTTCATCTTGTGCTCCAATGCATACTTCAAATGCTATATCTATTTTTTGTCATAATTACTAAGCTTTAGAACCTGTAGAAGTAAACCATTAATTTTAAAAAATTTAGAAATGACTATTGTAATGATTAAACAAAATTACAGAAGAATGAATAAATCAACCAATAATAATCAAATGTCACATTTTGGCACATGTTATATTTGGTGCCAAATTATGCTATACTTGGTGCGCCACTTTGGCGCCAAGTATAGCATAAGCCAAAATTAGCATCAACAACAACATTGCATTGAGTGTGGTTTTCGTACTCGTGCTAAAATTTGGTCCAATCCATCTACATACCAAAAGAGGCCAAAATGATAACAACACCTAAATAACCACAATAACTCCATCAGATGTTCCAAATTATGGCATTGTAGGCAAGGTCTTTCAGGTTCTTTCATGTCCTTTCTTATACCGGTTTTCTGTCAAATACGAGATCCTCTAAAGTCTAATGTAAACCTTAAAGAGCCAAATCTGAACCGTACAGAATCAGTTTCTCGTTTAAAAGACATTATGGGTCAACGGGAGATTGAGAGAACTTCAGTGCATCAGGCAAGTAATGTGCTTGAGCACTTATTACCTACGACAGTGAAATGGCTATCCTTCTATCCACACACTTGCAAAAGCCTAGCTAGTTTTGATCTGGTAATTATAAGTTTGAGAAGTGCAGATACACAAGAACGATTGAAATCACCCTAAGAAAGTTTCGACTGTGGATTTCTACTATTAAAGTAAGTCCCTCTTATGATTCAGATATACTCGTAAGAAGAATTTAATTTACTTCACCCATGATTCAGATTACTTTCCGAATTGATAAATGTTTCAAGCGTAAAAATTGATAACACTATAAAACGCTGCATATGAACCTTTTAATAACTTTAAAAGAGAGAAAAAAAAAATGCTAACAATCAAGTCACAGCCACTTATAGTTACGGTAAAAGACATTTCCGAAATTAAACAAAAATACATCTTCAATGCATCTAACTCAGATCGGACAAGGAAATTAATAACAAAAGAAATAAAAGAAAATTTATCACAAAACAAATAAAAGCACCTTGTGAATGATTCGATTGCAAGTGTCAACTAAACGGTAGGGATAGTCGGAGAATTTTCAAGAAGAAAATGGGTTATGGAAATATCTTATAACTGAAAACTAACAAACATGAGTGACTTCAGACCATCTCGAATGCAAAAGCCAATGCCAGTATTATACTGGGCAAGCGTATATTTGATATGTTGTTTTATTTTGGGTTTCAATGCAAAATGTTATACCTACTTTTTTCTAAGAAATTTTAAGCTTTGGAACTTGTAAAAGCAAAGTTCTAATTTTTGAATAATTTGAAAATGGCAATGTTGTAATTATTAGATGAAAAATTCACACATCAACAAGTAACAACCAAATGCCACCATTCGGCATATGCTATACTTGGTAAATTTGACACCAAATATAGCATTTGCCAAATTTAAAACTAAAAATAGCATTGCAGCAGAGACTAGGTTTCCTATCGAAATACCAAAATTTAGCATTGGCGCATTAATTTGCCATCGCACTAGAAAGGCTCTGTTAAGGATACATTTTACAACCCCTGAAATTGAGGGAGAAAAGATGATATTCCAACAAGTAAAAATAACAAAAGCAAAAGTATTCAGCTATGAGGATTTTAGGGCCCGTTTGGAGTGTATACTCAAACTATAATTCTTGATTCTGACGTTTGAAATTTAAATTTTTTGTGAGAGGAAAACACTGTAGCAGAATCAATGATTTGAGTTTGAGTATATGAAACAAACGGGCCCTTATTTATTCTATTTTCCAAAAATAAAATTCGGTACCTTGATAACCTCGTCAAGCAAACTGATATCCAAAATGCTTGGCACATAACCTGCAGGAAACTTTTGCATGTGATTAGTGCAAAAGGGCACAATGTTTTCTGGAAGCAAAAACTGTAGAAGAAACCTGATAAAAACCAGAAAAAAAAAAAAAAAAGGATTCCAGTAGAGTGCTTGTAACCTTGATTTTCCCCTGAGATGATACTTCTTTCTGCTGGTTCCACTCCTACTACCTAAAATCAAGGGAAAGAAGAAAAGAAAAAAGAAAGAAAGAATTATGGAACCGTAAGAAAATATATCAAATTAATTCTAACTGCCGAGCGTCAAAGAGACAAGTGGCAACCAGACATTTGATTTCACTTGACAAGAGAATAAAAGTAATTGACTGCATCACCATAAGTGCATTGTTACGGTCACTGAAAGAGGGCACTATGTTTGGAACATAATTGTTGCGCAACACTTCAAATTATAGTTGTAAACTACCACCTCTGCATAATTAGAACTTTTTTTATATATAGAAAGTATTATTAGGACATTTTAATCCTCAAAATGGTATTTTTAATTAAAAAAAATAAAAATAAACATGCAATGAATTGAAAATGTGTTTCCACTTTCCATGATAGTTTTAATTTTCAACAGGATACTTGTTGAAGATGGATCCCTCATCCATCTTGATAAATTGTAACCTTTTTCTTCTGATCACGTCATAAATTGTTATGCATGTTTGATTTGTGCAATATAAACTACTACAGTATTCACGAAAGTTTCACTCAAAATTCATCTGTTGAAGCAAATATGTGAATTCTGATTTTCCAATTGGTTTAACCAGTATCAATATAGATACCACTATAAATTTGTCAATATTTCTACAAATCCAAAGCAATCTTTTGATTTTCAACACAGCACTTGTCCTAAGAGCGCCTTACTGATCATGTCATAAATAGTTAACCATATTTGATTTTGTGCATCATAAATAACATCAGCATTCACTGAAGTTTCATTCAAAATCCATCCATTTAGGCAAATATGTGTTGTTCCAATTGATTTTCTATCTATATCAATATGATACGACTATAAATTTGTCAATATTTATGCGAATAAAAAACGATGCTTGAATTGCAACTACGACATTTTTTACTTCTAGCTCACAATCCGTTTATATCTCAAATCCTTTTGTAATAGTTGTAACATGCCACACTTTATTACTATTAGCACCCCTTATGCTAGATACATCATACATCTTTGTTTCAAACTGATAGCTTGATTTATTTACATTTCCATACTTAACTATTTTGTTGGTTCTTGGTTTTTTATCGCGTTTTTCTTATGTTTTATTCTGTTTTGTAGGTTAATTGTTTCAAGGAGTAAAAGGTCTCAAAAAGAGAAAAATTGGAGTTAAAAGTGCGCATTCAAGGGGCTGCAGCAGATGCATTTCCCGCTGCAGCTGAAATCTAGCACAAGAGCACTGGAAATTAGCTCCCGCAGAAGCGGATGTGGAATCTGCTGCAGCAGAAATCTTGGCCGAGAGGAGCAGTTTTTGTGATCCTCTGCAGCGGATTCTTTTCCTGCTGCAGCGGTCAAGGGGAATTGTGCAATCCGCTGCAATGAATTTCTAGCCCGCTGCAGCAGTTTTCTAGGGTTTTGCTGATTTCCTTGCGGCACTGCAGCGGATTCTTTTCCCGCTGCAGCGAATTTGCACGTGGTGAGACTAAAATGAGGCCAAAATGGCACACATTTCAAGGAGGTATAAAAGGCCATTTATGACTCATTCATGAGAGGACTCTTGAAGAGGAAAGACAGACCTAGGGATTCACAAAATCAGCCACCGAAAGGAAAAATTACCAAGTTTGGAAGCTTTGAGAAAGATCGAAGAAGGAATTGAAGATTTGGAGCTTGCATCATCATCTAGTTTCATTCCTTCTCTCTTTCTCTCATTTTTACTTTGAACTTGTGTATTTTTCTTGAGTTGTGTTGAGCTACGGATTTGATGTTTGGATTTCTATGGTTTGTTCTTATTATTGAAACAATTATGTGTTGCTAAACTCTTAATCTAGGGGCTTGATGAAGCTCACTTGGACCATGTTTTGAATATTTGGTTAAATGCTAGTTTGATTCAATTTTCAATTCTTGTGTGTTTTTCCATGCTTAATGCCTCTATTCTTCTTAAGAAACGAGTTAGATGATCTTAGATTGTGGATTTGATATTCGAGAGAGATTGAGTTCATAGTTGGTAATTGGGACAACACGGTCTAAAGTGTTCTGAGTCCGAGAGGAGATCAATACTTGGATGGTCTTTGTGTGAGTCTTGATTATTGCGAGGTTGAAAGACAATCAATATCTTGACAATCAACTTTAGGGCCAAGCTTAATGATTGTGTAGGTAGACAGGTTAGATAGAGATATTGATTAGAATATTTATGCATATTATCTCATTTGATGCTTGAGAAAGGTAATGAGGTTAAACTAGGTACCTAGATCCTTGAATTGTTGGAATTAGCTAGTATTACCAAATAGGAGAAACCTGGGAAGAGTGAGTGTAATCAAGATCCTAGATACCCTTTCTTATTGTTCTTCTCATCTGTGAAATATGCTTTTCCGTATTTCATTTTATTCATTCTTGTTTCTTTTTTTTTTATTAGATTGTTTAATTGCTTCAATTTCTTACAATTAATATAAATTTCAGTTGCCTAGATAAAATTAAGGCATGAAAACTCGCGGTACTTAGTTTAGTTCTCAAAAATTCAATCTCCGTGGGACGATATGCATTTAGATACACTTTATTACTTTTGCGACCCGCTCAATTGCGGAAAACACGCAACACGAACCACCCTCACCATATCTACATTTATTCCTTACCACCTACCAGCATAAAACTCTCTCGGAGCTTGTTTGTTAGGAAGGAAGAGTGGAAGGAGGGAAAGGGGTGAGGGATTAGTGGAAGGATTTTGGAATCTATGGTTGTTTGTTAGGAGAGGAAAACGGAGGGAATGGATTGGATGAGGGATTTGAAATCATTCAAAGAGCCCAATTTTAATCTCTCCTCATATGGAAAGAGATTAGGGAGGGAATTCATACCAAACACAAGAGAGAAAAGTCCTCTGTTTCCTCTCCAATTCTCCTCAACTAGGTTGTCTACCTTTCTTTCCTTTCTATTTCCTTTCTCTCTTACCAAACAAAGCCCAAGTGTTGTAACTCCAATCCACTATGGTAAAGTGAAAAAAAACCCCTTAAACCAACTACTTCTCAAAGAATTTTTCAAACCTTTATTTCATTGTTCATCATTTTCAGGTAACGCCCTGTTCCTGTGACAGTACCGCCAGTTCCAACAGCAGCAACTAATATGTCAACATTGCCCATTGTGTCCTCCCAAATTTCTGGCCCTGTGGTCTCAAAGTGGATCTGCATTCATGAGGCTTATCCTAAATTAGGTACTTATAGTCTCCTAGTTTGGGTATATAGTTAGGTACAGCAACATCACAACGATTATCGATGCCAGGTTCGAGATTAAAAATAAAAGTACCTGTGTATTAGCAATATTATCAAACTGTTGAAGCATATATGAATTTGGCGTGCTGAGGATGATTTCTTTAGCTTTATCAACAGCACCTTTCAAGCCTTTATCTGGATCTGTCAAAACAATGTCTGCTCCAAATGCTCGTAAAAGGACCCTCCTTTCAAGACTTATGGATGCGGGCATGGTGACTATAAGTTTGTACCCTTTAGTTGCTGCAATAAAGGCAATACCAAGTCCTGTATTTCCACTAGTTGGTTCAACTAATATAGTCTGCGATTAACATACAAAATAGTGTGATTCTTATCTAACCAAAACAATGCAGTTACTAAGATAATCACACAATTTACAGACAGTTTTAACACAAAAGATTTCGATTGACAAAGCAACTCTATTTATATTGCAACAACAACACTAGCACACCTTTCCAGGAGATATTGCTCCACTGTCCTCAGCACTAGTTATCATGCTATAACCTATTCTGAAAGGTCATGGTTAAAACTACATCAGTTCAAGGTGCAATCAATCTCCTTCAAGACCAAAACATATAAACATGTGCAAAATCTACGATTGTAGGTCATTCATTACTTTCATACAGATCCTTAGCAAAGGTTTGTCCATGTCCTAAAGTGGCATCATTAAGACGATCCAAATCAGATGGATAAATCTAAAATCTACTATCAGAGAAGTCAGCAAACAAAAATGTAGTAGTCGCATAAACGAGGAATGATGAAAGGCTCCGATGAGTGTCTAACAAGGTGGTACTTCTGTTCAAGTTTTATTTAAGTCAAGAGGTTACCTATCTTTTACACTTCGACAAGGTTCCATAGATTCAAGTTTTGCAGCAACGTTTGCCACGCACCCTTCTGTAACATTGTTCAGGTATATCATAGGTGTTCTCCCAATCAACTACATCAATTTCAGTATATCACAAAGACTAGCCACAGCAAGGTTACCCCGTAGCGGAAAAAGGGGAAAAGAAAAGGTGCAACATCTAAAAAAAGTAATAATAAAATAATAATAAAAAAACCATCAAATGACCATCTATATCCACTGCAAAAACTATGGCTTATTCAATTCTCCGATTCGAATTTTCAATTTCCTATAGTAAAAAGTTCTTATAAAAAGTCGTCATCTCAACTCGAATTAAAAACTCAAATAAGAAAACTGAATGAAGCGTATGGGTCCGTTTAGTTCGTTGATTCGAGTTTTTAATTTGAATTGAGATGTGATTTTATGTAAGAGTTTTTTACTATAACAAAAAGTTAGATGTAACTGTTTCTGATAGTTTTTTACTATAATAAAATTTAAATTCTAAACTTTGAAAAAAAAAAAGGCAAAAAAAACCATAGAAATATAAACACCCAGCAAAAGAATGTTCACATTTTCTCTCCTTAAGATATCGTACTGGTGTCTCAGAAACAAATGTCACAATGAAATTATTTCAGTACACATAAGGGATGGATTAACCCTTATTAAAGTGGTTTTATCTTCGCTACCGGTTTATTATATGTCTACTTTCAATGGAAAGTTCAGTAAATAGCTCGAATTAGAGGTGGAAATTTTCCGAAAAAATTAGGTATCGAAACAAACCTGGGTTACGTCTTCCGCGATGTTGACAGCATCGAAGTCGAGGTCTTCTCTGGTGGCGAAGACTGGGCTCCGCCGTACTCGGAGGTTTCTCCGCGAAAATCCGCCATTGGAGAACAAAACGCTAATTTGAGGTCTCAGTATAGCGAAATGGCGCCGTCTTGGAGGAAGGGAGAAGAGAGGGGAAAGAGGAAGGAACAGAGAAGCTGATAATAGCGCCATTGGCTTTGGTAAGGTTTCTGAGAGGTTTTAGATTTATCTGATTCAAGGGAAAGGCTCCGAAATGAAATTAGCGCTATGGTCCTCTCGTTTTTTTCTTTTTTGTGTCCACGTCTTTTTTTTTTTTAACTTTTTATATTCTTTTTGTTTTTGGTTTCTTAACGCTTCGTCTTTTTTTTTATTATAAATTTCATAAATTCTCTTCAAGTATATACTATGTTTTAAAATGTTGGGATTTTTTAAAACAGTTTAAATATCTCTTAATTTATAGAAAATGAATCAATTTATCCCTTCCATCCACTTTCATTTATAATGCCATGATTCGCTTATGTAGCATACTATTAGAGTTTAATTACAAATATTAAATTTTAAGAAAAAATTTTCGGTACGTCAATATACCGGTAGGTCAGATTTTTTAACCGTTAAATCTGTATAAAATCACGTAAAAATTTAAAAATACACAGATTCAACAGTTAAAAAAATATGACCTATCAATACAACGGCGTATCAGAAAATCTTCTAAATTCTAAATATATATAAACAAAAGATTAACTATTAAAAATAATAAAAAATGAATAAAAAACCTTAACATTAAAAAGATAAAAAAAACAAAAAAATAAAAACAAAAACAAAAAGAGAAATCCCTAATCATCTTCGAAAAATAATAGAAAATAGACCAATATAAAAAGCTTAAGAAAGTATATAGGCTAACTTTTAGTTATAGAAATTAATAGGCCATAACTTGTCAAGTTATGGTTCATAACCAGATAAGTTATTGACAAACTTGTCAAGTTATAGTTCATAGCCAGACAAGTTATAGACAAAAATCGTGAATAACTTGTCAAGTTATGGCTCATAACCAGACAAGTTATGAACGAAAACAGTAATTTGACCTATTTATTAACTTATGTAAACTATTAACCTATTAATTTTAATTCATCTCAAATCTTGACCTATTTTCCTTTTTCTCCCATCATCTTCTTCGATCTCTAGCCCATTATTAATTTGAAATTTACACTTCATTAATTTTATCAATTTAAATTTTTAATTTTTAATTTTATAATTAAAAATATTTAAAAAATATCACATTTAATTTTTTTATTATTATTAAAAATTTTAAAAAATTACACATCTCATTTTAAATTAAAAACTCTTTCCTTACAGCAAAAAAAACCTCTTAACTATGGAAAGCATACCCCTAAAAAACAATGATCCAAAAACAAAACTCTTTCACATGTTTAAAAAAACCATAAGAGAATCAGTACAAACACCTCTTATTTACTGGAATCCATGACCCAAAACCTTAACATTCACAATTCTACATTTAAATTTTCAAATTTATCAGTAGCAAAGTCCAAATTCAATAATGGGACTAAGAAAGAGGGCTCGTCGCGAATCAGTCGCCGGCCCATGGTGAAGTCCATCACTAGCCTCATGCCGGTGAGGAGTGGGGAGGTTAAGGGGGGGGCTTCGGCGATCCAAGCTTCAGATGAGTGGCTGCGCGAGACTGCTCTAGAGCGGCGAGAGGGGAAGCGCTTGAGGTTTGGCCGGACTGCGAGGCCGTGGTGGAGGTAGGCTTGACGGCAAGGTGAGAAGGAAATGGAAAGGCTTTACTGAAAGAAAAACATGGATTGTGTGATTAGATTCTTGGTGAAAATAGAATACAAAAATTTAAGAACTGTGCTTGGTTCGGTGATGAGAGTAGCTAAAAAGTATTTGCTTTTCTTTTTGTTTTTGGAAAATGTTAAGGTTTTTTTTTTTTGTTTTTTTTAATTGTGTTTCTTTTAGCTAAAAATATAGATATTTACTTTTGCGTTTCTTTTTCTCTTATAAATCCATTTACACTCAATAGATTTAATTTACAAGTTTTCAAACTTGATTAGAATTTATAAATTCTCTCTCAACTTTCACGGCTGCAGTTCAGAGTTTTGCATCAACATCCTCCATGTCATTTTTATAAGTATAAGAATCCTTGTTGTGTTCTAAAAATTCTATCAAAAAAGTTTCTCTATTAATTATGAATCTCTCAAGTTCACGTCTAATCCTCCCACTACGCTGAAGCTCTTTAGGTTGTTATTGGGTTTTCTTTTTTACTTTGTTTGGTTGAGTTTTCAAAGGAACTGTCAGTATGATGAGGTTCGCTTGACATCTCCTAGAGCACAACTCTATTATGAGGCTTAAAATCGTTAATGTAACTTTTCTTAAAGAATGTTGCATTTATTGAAACCATGACTTTATTTAGAAGTGTAACGCATATCCCTAGAAAAATATAGACAATGTCGAATAACTAATCATGGACTGTACCATATCTAACAAACTCCTATTTCCTCATTGGATTTGATACGTAGAATGCTCAAGAAATTATCTGTTAAGCAAAGAAGGACTAATCTAAGATTTATTTCATTGGGACTTAATTGTTAAATCTATAAGTTGGCAATAGATTAATCTCAAGTTGTCACTTCAAATTGGGAATTAATTGGTAATTGGAGGACTTCTAAGTTGAATAGTGGTGGATTCTAAAACCTTGGTAATTTTTCATCTCGTGCGTTCAGTTTCATTTGTCTGCGTTACTTTATTTTCTTTCGTTAATTTTAGTTTTCTTTTTCAAACAATTTGCATTATCTCAACTAGGCTAGAATAACAATTCTCTTAGGCTAGATTAATTTTTCATATTTTAGCAGTACTTGTGTTTTCGACCTCGTTGCTCATTAATCTATAGTTCAATTGATTTGTACGCTTGCGAGTAAAATTAAATTTGCACAACACATAGCTCGATGGAGCGAAACCAATGCCTCTAGCCGCATTATTATCGTCAGAGGTCCCTTCAATCATTTTCTCCAAATTGCTCACTTAATTGCTTGCTAGTTTACTTTTCCTGTTTTAATTAGTTTGTTCTCTAAAATTTAATTGCCCAGACAAAATTTAAGTTATTGTAGTTGTACTACTTACTTTATTTTCGAAACTCAATCTCTAAGGATGACACTTGATTCACATTACTTTATTACTTATTCGACTCGTGCACTTGCAGAAATTACGCAACACTAAACTTGATGGTTGAATCTCGAGTATTTTATTCTTTTAGGTGATTAGGTGGGAAGTTATGATTATACACAAATTTGCAGTTTGAATGCACAAGCCTCGCATCTTCAAAGCCAATATTAACAGATTGTGATGAAGATGGAAGAATATGAAAGCCGGCCTCTAGGCCTCTCAATCATGAAGCGCAATTTGTTGATTCATTTGGAGATTCACTTGTGCTTTTAGGAAGGATCATGACTGACTGCTCAACCATGTATATTCCAGATATCTTGCAAACTCTTTCTTTCTACCAAGGATTACAGTGCTGTGATTGGCATCTCTAATAATGTCAACTTCTGCATGTGGAGCCATAGCCTTGATGGTGTTGCAGCACTCCATGGGGACAACTTGGTCCTTATCACCGTGGACAACAGAAATTTTCACCCGGGCCTCGGTCAAAACTTTCAAGTAGCCTCCCATTAACTTTGCTCCTCCACATATCACATTGTGCATTGTATGCCAACCTGAATGATGTGTGTGTCTAGGTAAATCTATAGTCATGTAATGTAGATCCCTGGAAAGGAAACGGAAGGCAATCAAAACCAGTTCTTTGTAAGGGACATAATTCATAAATTCATGTTGGTTATTTGGATGATATTTTTGACATTTTGTGACGAAGTCATTTTATACCTTCTCCTTGTAAGTAGTTTCACTATCCTTTCCCACGTCCTATGGTTCCGGCATACAAGAAAGCAAACAGATCGGCCTACATGCTCATACCACGACATTACTGCGGAACCGAACTTTAACGGTGGCCACAACCGCTTTTCAACAAGTTTTTCGAGGACTCCTACATCTCCTCTGTCTTTCAAAGGGAAGAAAGGCTGAAAATAAAATCATAAAAAGACTACATGTGATCTACAATACGAAAGATTACAGTAATTATAATCTACAAGGCTTCATAAGGTAAACAAATCACTCATTTGCAGGTACGTAATATATAAGCTTTTGAACTTACAGGTGCTACAAGGGTGATTGATTTTACAGATTTTGAATACTTTGCAGCTAAGGCGATTGCGATGATGCAGCCCATGGAGTGTGCAACCAAGTGGAAAGAATTCAATTGAAATGGACAGATCACAGATTTCTCTATCATTTCTAGGTGATCCTTTATAGTGTAGAAACAGTTCCTTGGCTTTGGGCTTCTTCCAAATCCCAATAGGTCCACAGCAAAAAGCCTATGGTTTTGCTTTACAGGTTCTGACAGATTTGGAAAAACTGCTTCCCTCCAAAATGAGGATGAGCAAAGGAATCCGTGCAAGAATATCACATTCTCAGCCGGTTTTCCACTACTATCCTTATCGGTGTCTGTAAAATCTGAAATTGAAAAAAAAAAAAAAAAAAAAAAAAAAAAAAAAAAAAAAAAAAAAAAAAAAAAAAAAAAAAAAAAAAAAAAAAAAAATTAACTTGTCTCTTGTTTTGAATTTGGTACAATCAACCATAGTTCTTGTCACACCTTATCAATCATTTTCTCACATGGAAATGCCAGCATTCATTCCAAACAAAATCGAGCCCCAATCTCCAAAATTCCATTTCCCTTACTTCATAAGTTTCTATCTAAAATGTACAAATCAGTGGACATATTCTGAAGTTAACCAGAATATTAAGGGCCATGATCTACTAAAAATGTGTTCTCAGTTTCTTGATATTTTGCTTGGTTTGCAGTTTATTAGATGCCAACGAGGTTTTCTAATAGGGTATGCAACAAAGTAAAGAAAGGAATCAAGGACTTACAGCAGAAACCACCTCCTAACTGCGCATTATTCATTATGTACATGGTTGAAATCTAAAGTAATTCACTCGCAAATACTGGTCTTAATCTTCTAATACATGACCAAAACCACTTCTTGAATCACAATAACTATTGTAGTACCAGAGTAAGAGGTTATGACTCTTGCATTTGCACTCGAACTTTTGGGATAATTTGTAAACTAACAATAGTATATGTTAAATCTTCCATTAACTTTCGAAAATTTTACCCAGCATTATTGTGTATAGGCTACTCTAATGGTATTTATTTACCAGCATATATATCTAATCTAGTCGGTAGTATAGGTAACAAAAATAACCCCAAACTGTTTAGAATTTTCTGAACTTATTCTCTTTTTTCGCATTAAACATAAAGTGAAAATTTCATTAATCCTATTTCCTGTTAGAACAAAGTGGAATAGCATACTAAAAATGAAAGAAGAGTACCACGTGTAGGTTCCGAAATACAAACATGAAGCTTATCTTCACCATTACTCATCCATGAAAGACAAGATTGGCAACCACAGTCAGACCACCTGGCACCAATTTTTCCAGCCTCTATTTTCCTGGAATTCTCCCATTTTCCCGAGAATCCAAGAAAACCCATTTCCCTAAACACGTTTTCCCTCCGATACAGAGTCTCAGAGAGCTCACCTTCCTCATTCTCACCAACACTAATCCTCTGCTCTCCATTCTTCTCACAGTAACACGGCGAAGCTTGCCCTTCCCAGAACCCATCCATGAATCTGTAGAATATACAGAGAATAAAGTCCAACAAATCCAGGATGAGGAAAACTATGAAACTCAAGGCGGAGATGAGAATTCTTCCTGGGTTTAGAGCCCATTTTCCCGAGAAAATTGCAAGCAACATGGAAAGTAGAAGACGAGAGAGAGGATGTGGTAGAAAGGAATTTTGTGGACGAGAAAGATATAAATGAATGGCCTGCATTGTTGAGCGACGTCGTCGAAGATTCTCGACGGAAAGAATAGTTACCTTTCTCTGCCATATCGACAACAAGGAACCTTTCAACGTGGCTAATTTCCAACGAAAGACGAATTCCTAAGGAGCTATTTTGTCTCGTTAGGGGGGTTTGTTTTCTGCTTTTATCTGTTTGTGAACTTCCGTCATTTTAATGTATAGTTAGAATCGAAGTATATAATAACACTATACACGGCTTATCTAATGTAAAATGAAGGATATAGTACAAGTTGTCAAGGCCATACATATTTTATATATAACTAGTTTTGATCACGCGCACTAACGTGTGATTTATTTAAAATAACAATTTTATTAATTATTTAAGAAAAAAAGAAAAAAAATTAAAATTTTAACTTATTTTGTTATCTTTTAAATTAGTTCTTTTTTCTTTTTGAGAATCAGAAACCGTTATCATTAATATCATTAAGTACAATAACAATTTCTATAGGTGGAGTAAATTACTTCAATCAAATGAGATCATTCTTTATAATAAGAGCCAAAGAAGCTAAACCTGCGTTTGGAAGGAAGATTCGTATCATGATTCGAATCATGGTTCGTGATTCGCTACAGTATTTTCTCTCATAAAAAATACACGTAAATTGAAAATAATTCTAAATCATGATTCTGAATTTATGAACTAAACGTCTACTAAATAAATAAATGGGTCATACTATTTGCCTCCTAAAAATATGGCTTTATCTTCGCTCCCGAAAAAGATAATAAACTAGATACATCTGATAGTAAAACACAAACTCATTACAACCAAAAGTATTAGTATTCATTAAATTATTTTGATTCTGTTTAACATAGTCAAATCGATCTTCTTCAACAGTAGCATAGACATATGTAATATATTGTTGGAAGAGTCTTCTACTTTTAAACAATGTATTTCTTTCATGTAAACGTTATTGCAATTGAAAAGCATAAAACGATCTCATTGAAATTCATTTTTTTTATGATTTTGTTTCTGTAAAATATGGATTCCATCTTATACCAATTCTATATCCATTTTCACCATAAAGAAATAATAACGAATATTGTAATGCCATATAAGATGGATGAAGTTTATTAATTCTTTGTAATTCTCCGGTTTGACTATATATAATAACCTCTTCTTTTTTCATATTCACCAACATCTCTAACAATTAAAGCTTTTATATCTGTTGAAGTTGGAAGATCATATTGTATACCATCTCTTTCCCCTCTACCTATTAATCTTAATTTCATCAATTGCGTTTTATCATCGTTAAAAAAAATTTTAACAGTTCTAAATAATTTAACTAATATATTTATTTCATCTATCATCATTATTAATTTTGCAGTAACAAATCATGTAAATTGTTGTTTGACGTAAAAACTGACAATCTATTCTGAATTTCCTTTTTTGTATCATAAATATACAGTTATGTAAGGATTCATTTGGTATGATGATTCAAACCAGGGTAATTCTAGTTTTGATTTTGAAACCAGAACCATGATTCATGATTTTAGATCCAAATCATGGTTATGACACTATAACCAGAATCAAGGATTTGAACCACCTAAAACTAAGAAAGGGGTGGTTTTAGAATATGAGTGGTTCCTGATTTAAAACATCACATCAGGATTCAAACCTTAAATCAGAACTATTTTAACCAAACACTGATGGTGAATCAAATCAACGCAATTTTTTACTTTTTATAAACAAACACTAGTTTGAACCAGAATCATGGTTCCGAGTTCATAACCTTTATAGCAAACGTGCTCTAAATTTTAGAGGATTATGATCAACTGGAAGTAAAGATCCTATTAAGTGATATATTTGACCACTAATCTTAAATATATGAGGTCCCATTGTTTTCATTAATATTTGATTCAATATTTCCTCCAAATAACATAAAAGAAAACATATAATTATGCATTCTATTATTTTTTCTAAAATGTGTGCTTAAAGTTCCACCGTAATAATTTAGGAGACATTTGGTTCATAGATTAGAACCTTTGGTTCATAGATTAGAACCATGTGATTAGAACTATTTTCTATTTACGTGTATTTTTTGTGAGAGAAAATACTGTAACGAACCACGAACCATGATTCGAATCAGTGAACGAATCTAGGTACCAAACATCCTCTTAATAATTCATCTCCGTGTTATTGCACTGACATTTGTTTAGTTATTTTATTATAAGATTAGAATAAACAATATAATAATCAATTACAAAATAATGATTATGTTGGTAAATATTTTTAAAAAATAGAGTATGAAAACGATATTCAAAAGTTAACACAAATGATGATACACTATCAAAATTCAAATTCCAGATTATTGTAAATTTATTACATATACATGCATATTTATTTACATATTCATATACATATATATATTTCGTGGGACTTCTTGCCTATTCTCCTTTTTTTTTTTTTTTTGGTTCGTTTCTTCTAAACTGCAATAAATAAAGATAGAAAACAAATATTAGTTGGTAATACATTATAATCAATGGTAATACTTTTTTATTTTAATATATAAAGAATAGTCTTACCTAATGGGTTTTCTTTTTCTCAAAGAGCAAACAGAAGAAATTGACTCACGTCGTATTAAAAGAAATTGATAATGATGACTGTAATAATAATAAATATTATTATACTATAATTAATGTTATATTAAGATTTTTTTTTAAAAATAGAAAAGATGTAAATAGTAATTTACCTTGGTTTGACACTCTTAAGTGTAAAGGGTTTTGAAATTGATGGCGTTCCTCTTGAAGATGTTGATGTTGTTGGAGGTAAGTATAACAGAGGTTCATTATCGTTGAAAGTTCTTAAAATAACTGTGTCGACCAATGCACCTTATTACAAAATTAGATAACAAATATTTTTGATATTCCTCTGATTTGTTCTAAGATGAGAGGAATTATATAACCATCAGTGTAGCCTTCTTTAAAAGTGTGTATAGCAAACTTTATTAGTGAGGGATTGCACTGTTTTACCGAACATGACTGCATTTGTTCTTCATGTGTCATCTTCAATGTGTACGTTGATTTTGTACTTGTTTAGAGAAAAAAATATGTTTCCATTATAATTGCAAAAATTGTGACGACCCTCCTCAGTGGCCGTCACTGTAGCTAAAATTAACTTGTACTTACTGAAATTTCTTAAAATTCACGAAATTTTTTTTCTTTCTTTTAAAAGTCTTATGGTAGACATAAGTTACGAATTGCTTTCTTAATTAAAATATTCAAATCTTAACATATCTGTTTCTCAAGGCATATAGATATATCTATATGTATTTACTTAATCCTTAAGTCTTGCTTACTTACAGCCATAATCCACAAAACCATTTAACTATAGTTTTAGAATCATAATTAGCAAAACTATTTATAACGTAAAACTGATTGCGAAAATATTTGCGAGCGGTATCCATTCCCCGATCTCCACATCGTTCGTCCATTCGCCATCAGTCCATCAAGTATTATGTGCAGGTTGCTAACATACAATATAAATATTCTATGATGAGCTTTCGCTCAACAAGTAGGAACTATCTGTCGCAAAATAACTGTAAGTTCACATGAATAAATATGCATGAGCCAATTATGCTTAATTATGATCATGTTTTATCAAATTTTTATTATCTGATCTTATCTTACTTATGGGCCCGAGTGCGAGTGCTCGTACCATGTGCGCACAATCATCGGGACATGGGGGTTTACAAGGTCCCCAACAACACCATGATTTAACTTACTATATACTTCTTTTTCTTTTCTATCTCCTTGCGGAGTCTGAGTTACCTCACTCTCAGAGGCTGGGACGACACTCAACTGAGTTGGTTCTTATAAGTTCCACTTGACTTATTAGGGTGGATGCAATATGGCATGGCATCGCATAAAGCATAAACATGCATTTATAACACGTGTAACTTTTTCCTTTAAAATCTATTCATACTGTAGGCGAGATTCCTACTTACCTGATTTATAGAACTGGAATCCATCATTCGCCAAACAACCTATTCTCTTAGTTTCTTACTTCTGAAAATGAACACCATTAAGAGTGTGAGATTTACTGTCATTTGCTATTTTATTTTAGCAACTTATGAAGGAAATAAAATCCTTTATTTAAGACATGTATTCCTTTCCTTTATCGATGGATAAGAATTTACTATAAAGATTAATTTATTAAATCTTAAAAATCTTATTTTCTTTAATTGCTCTTAACATCCACTTGCCTAAATTGAAAATCAATTACCCAATCTAGTAACTTATTCTCCATAATTTACCTTATTAGACTTGTTATGATATTAAAGCCCAATTCGGCTTAGAAACTTAATAACAACGTTCTAACTCTTAGGTCGTTGAAATTTAAACTCAAACGGGGTCTCTTGAATTAATGCGGGTGTTGGACCCACATCTAATCTTCGTAATTCTAAGGACCTAACCCGTTTGGCTAGTAATTTTCCATTCGGATGTTCTTGCTCGAAAGCTGTTAAGTTTTTGCTCGAAAACTGTTAAGTTTTTACAAGAAACCATTTTTCTTGAAAACTATTTGCATGAATATTCCCGTTAAAACAATGTCTAAAACCATAGTATTTTTACTGAAATCTCATCTCGAGTTCTTTGATAACTTTTTGTTAAAAACCAACACTGTTTCAGTTTTGTCCGATTAAAACTATACAGTTTCGGAGATCTACATTGTACTATATCTTAGAGTCATATTTTTAAAAATGTCATTTACGGGAATTCTTTGTCTCGTCAGGATCTAAAATCATCGTTTTTGAGAAAGCTGAGATTCAGCCTCTAAAGGACCCGTTTGGCTGTGATAGTGGCTGCCAGTTTTTTTTCCCGTAGCCGTTTTGGACAACATTGTGGATTTTTTGAAAATGGCTTAAAACTTACATTTAGAGTTAAAACTGAGTTTTGTCACAGTCACAGAAAAACGTTCAAAACATTGAGAACTATAAGTTTAAACTTAGAATAACTGAAGAATCTCGCTCTATGATCCTCATTTTCACGTTCAAAGTAACCGAAAAATTTTACCTCTAACACAAAATAATCAAACATAAACCAAGCATACACATACGACATAATATTAATCAAACTAACCTCAAAACACACAAAATTAACATAAAACTCACACCCTTATTACAAACTTATTTTCTCAAGAACCACAAATTACATCCATAATTCACAACTTAAACTTTGGTAGAAAAATAGAGAAATGGTTTAGAGTTTCTACACTTGACAAAGATTCTTGGTTATGCCCCTCGTAAAATACTTTGATCTCAGAGACTTTATTCCACGCGTGACTGAACATACCAGCCAGCTGTCAACGATACTGAAAAAGAATCCCTCTCAGTGGGGGACAGAACAGACAGCCGCTATCATTGCTTTAAAAAAGATAGCACAGTCACCACCACCATTGAAGATTCCAAGCACAGGGAAAAGAGTCCTGCAGACAGATGCAAGTGATCACTTCTGGGGGGCCATACTGGCTTCAATTATCCACAGTCTCTCAAGGACATCACAGATCACCTCATCAAGGTACTGTGTAGAGAAAATGATCACCAGCCAAAGTCTCCTCTACAGCCATCTGTCAGCTCAGCAATAGCTCCACCCACTCAGATCTATGGTCCATACAACATCTTCACTGTCAGCAACAATCGGTACTACGAAAACATCTCCATGACTTCCAGCACAGCACCATTAACATTGACTGTACCCCCACAAGACTCATAGGGCCATCCTGACTACAACTCAAGGGTGGAGCTATTGTTGAGCTGGCATATGGCTGTATAGGAGGTTTTGACTGGTGACCATTTTCTCTACACAGTACCTTGATGAGGTGATCTGTGATGTCCTTGAGAGACTGGATAATTGAAGCCAGTATACCAAGCGTACACTTCGTTTTGTGTGTATAACCCTTGTGTTTGTGAGTTGAGCATATATGGACAGTGTAGGAGGAATACAATAGGCACTCGAGGAATGTCTCTCAGGTCTCCCTAAAAAGATGCCACAGCTATCCACATTGTATAGTGTTTTTTATTTTCTTATATCTTAGTCAAAAGTGTAATAGTCATTTGTCTGCCACTTCACTAAAAGTGGTTCTGTCATTTGTATAATTAGTCATAAGCGGAATAGTAAGGAATCCGCTTTATCAAAAAAGTCTTTTGTTTCTTTGTAAAATAAGTAAAAAAGATAGTAGTGTAAATCTTATCCTATCATATAAGATAAGGGTCTTACAACTTCCATCCTCAGCTATATAAGGCGAGGAAAATTCTCTAGTAGAGGCAGAAGTCCTCTAACCAATGGAACTTTGTAAAAAGTTTGCTCAGTAATAAAAATATGAGTTTCTAAACAACTTTGCTCCCTCTCTGAAATTCTAAGCTCCTCGCCTTATATAGCCGATGATGGAAGCTGGAAGACCCTTATATTATCTGACAGGATAAGATTTACACTATTATCTTTTTGACTTATTTTACAAAGAAACAAAAGACTTTTTTGACAAAGCGGATTTCTTACTATTCCGCCTTATGACTAATTATACAAAAGACAGAACCACTTTTAATGAAGTGGCAGACAAATTACTATTACACTTTTGACTAATACATAAGAAAACAAAAAACACGATACAAGATGGACATTTGTGGCATCTTTTCAGGAGAACCCGAGAGAGCTAAAGTCTGATGATGATGATTCAAAATTCATTGAACCATTCTCATACGGATGGTCATGTGGGTGTTCGTCTAGCACTCCTGGATACCAGATACACCAGATACGAACATGTAGTAATAGAAACCACACTCTTCACTCTCCATGCTGGTACTGTTCTATTAACCTTTTTCCTAAACTTTAGAAGAGTGAAAAAATTTGAGAAGAGTATTTTTAAATCTCAAATTTTGCTAGAAACAAGAAAGACAAGGTTTAGAGTTTTATCTTTGAAGAAAATCCTTAACTAGACACCTTCTACAACACCTTGGTCCCTTTCTTTTGTTTGAGATCCTAGACTAGTGTTGTGTATTTGAAAGGATGAGTGAAAAATTTTGAGAGGGAACAAGAGAGAGGTATGGCTGGTTGTGGTGTAGAGAAAGAGGGGAAAAAGAGCTAAAATGAGGCCTTGATTAAAATGGTTCTACTTATAGACAATTGGGTAATTATGTTTAATCCTTTAATCAACTTAATTAACTAAATTTGGGTTAAAATTTCGTTAATCATGACCGGCCAAGTGAAAGAAAGAAGAGAAAAAAAATTTATCATGATTACTCTTCACTTACCCCATCAAATCACATCTCATCTAACCAAATTTTAACCTACCCCTTGTACTTTTGTCTCATCTCTTAAGTTTCTCTTGAAACAGATAAAAATTATACTGACTGTAAGAAAGTAACTTAGCCGACAGGAAGTTTCAGTTTCCGACGGTTTCTTTTCTGCTTATTTACAGTTCAATATTAATCCCCGATTATGTCCACATCACACTAAATTTCTACTAACTTAGACTGCGGCGGAGCAGGCACGTGACGGTGTGGAGTAGGATGACAGGATACCGGCTCTGATATCAACTGTGACGACCCTCCTCAATGGCGTCACTGTAGTTAAAATTAACTTGTACTTGCTGAAATTTTTTAAAATTTGAATAAACTTTTTTATTGTTATGACTAAGAAAATCTCAAAATTTATATAATACAATTTATGTATATAAGCCAAGAATTTTCCTAAAACATATTATGATATATTTTGTGACTGAATGATTTATGAAATTAATATCAATATTCTTAAATTTTGTAGCAAATTTCATACTAAGTTCATGTTTTACGATCAAATAAATTCGATCGATAAATTCTCACCGTAATTTAAGGCCGAAGAATTTTCAGTACATACACAGTTTGAGAATCTTAATTTCAAGAATCTCTAAACACAACACGATGTTAGCAGCGTATAAAAAATCCTTAATTGCCGAACAGTTAGGTTGAAATCACGAGAAAAATACTTATAATAAAAAGGTACAATGTGAGCTCAGGAGTTGACACCGTCAGAAGCAATGCCATTCCCAGGATAAAATGCAGAAAAATTAAGTTTTAAATTTGTTTAGTCTAGAATAAATTTCAAGACTTAAAACATTTCAAAATATTACGCAAGTAAGACTTTAGTGTGATGTCGAAGTAGTCGGGGATTAATATTGAACTGTAAATAAACACTAGAAAAGGAACCGTCGGAAACTGAAACTTCATGTCGGCTAAGTTACTTCCTTACATTCAATATAATTTTTATCTGTTTCAAGAGAAACTTAAGAGATGAGACAAAAGTACAAGGGGTAGGTTAAAATTTAGTTGGATGAGATGTGATTTGATAGGATAAGTGAAGAGTAATCATGATAAATTTTTTCTCTCATTTCCTTCACTTGGCCGCCCATGATTAAAGAAATTTTAACCCAAATTTAGTTAATTAAGTTGATTAAGATATTAAACATAATTACCCAATTGTCTATAAATAGAACAATCTTAATCAAGACCTTACTTTAGCTCATTTTTTCCTCTTTCTCTACACCACAACCGGCCATACCTCTCTCTTATTCCCTCTCAAAATTTTTCATTCATTCTTCTAAACACAGAGCACTAGTCTAAGATCTCAAGAAGAAAATAAAGGGCCAATGTGTTCTAGAAGATGTGTCTAGCTAAGAATTTTCTTCAAGGGTAAAACTCTAAGAGAACGTTTGGTTCATGGATTAAAATTATTTTCGATTTACGTGTATTTTTTGTGAGAAAAAATATTGTAGCGAACCACGAACCATGATTTGAATCAGGGGACGAATCCCCCAACCAAACAACCCCTAAACCTTCTCTTTCTTGTTTCTAGCAAAATTAGAGATTTAGAAATGTTCTTCTCAAATTTTTTCACTCTTCTAGTTCTAAGTCACTAGCAAAACTTAGAGGAAGAAGAAGGTGATCAAAGTGTTTTAGGAGCGGCCTAACCAAGAATTTTCTTCAATGGTAAAAACTCTAAATCCTTCATCTATTTTTCTACCAAAATTTAAGTTGTGAATCATGAATGTAATTTGTGATTCTTAAATAAATAAGTTTGTAATAATGGTGTGTGAATTTTATATTGATTTTGTGTGTTTTAATGTTAGTTTGATTAATATTATGTGGTATGTTTATGCTTGATTTAAGTTTGCTTATTTTGGGTTAGAGGTAAAATTTTTCGGTTACTTTGAACGTGAAAATGAGGATCCTAGAGCGAGACTTTTCAGTTATTCTAAATTTGAACTTATAGTTCTCGATGTTTTGAACGTTTTTCTGTGACTGACAAAACCCAATTTTAACTATAAATGCAAGTTTTAAGCCATTTTCAAACAAGCCATAATGCTGTCCAAAACAGCTACTGAAAAAAAAAACTGGCAGTCACTATGGCAGCCAAACAGGTTCTTTAGAGGCAGAATCTCAACTTTCTCGAAAACAATGATTTTAGATCCCAATGAGACTAAGAATTCCCGTAAAGAACATATTTTTAAAAATCTGACTCTAAGATATAGTACAATGTAGATCTCCAAAACTGTATAGTTTTAATCAACCAAAACTGAAACCGTTTTGATTTTTAACAAAAAGTTATCAAAGACCGTGAGATGAAATTTCTGTAAAAATATTATGGTTTTAGACCTCGTTTTAACAAAAATATTCATGAAAATAGTTTTTAAGAAAAATGGTTTTTTGCAAAAACTTAACAGTTTTCGAGCAAAAACTTAACAGTTTTCTGGCGCGCGCTGGGCACACTCGGGGCTGCGCATTAGGGCTTGCAGCAAGGCAGTTTTTTTGCAGTCTTTAGGCTTCCCAGTTTTTCGTTTATCATACGACTTTTATCCCGCTCCATGATGCCTTATCTGGGACCCTAGAATTACTAAGAAGACGTTTGATTCATGGATTAGAATCATGATATTATAACAATTTTCAATTTATGTATATTTTTTGTGAAAGAAAACACTGTAGCGAACCATGAACCATGATTCAAATCATGGTATGAATCCCCTTACTAAACATCTCCTATAATTCCTATTCTTGAATAATGACAAATTTTCTACTAAAATTTTAAAACGAATATAACCGATCTATAGAACCACATAATTAACGACCAAATCCATAATCCATACATTCATCAACATTAATAAATATAAACATCCATAATTAAATGAAAGTGCCTACAAATCACATTCATACGTAATTAAATATCATATATGTAATACAATATTGATTATCACATAATCGAAGCATAAATTAATATAGTCTATAAACTGCTCTGATATCAATTGTTGGTTTTATAAACGATTTTAGATGTGAAAGCATTTATCTAGCGAATCGTGTATAATAAAAATTTTCATAAAACACTTTAGATACTCTATAAAATATATTATTAACTTATACACGAATAAATTAATCTAAATAATTTATGAATAAATTTACCTAACGAACGATTATGTCGATAACTTGAGTTCTTTAACCACGAACAATCCTTGCTCCAAGTTTATTTGGAATACATGAATCTTTCTCGTCAATTTCTTGAATTTACGAAGACGTGTGTATGGTCACACCTAAAACAAAATAAGATTAGCACTCAAAACACTCAAGTTTTCCACGAACACCAACACATGCATGACGTGAAACTGAGACGAAGAACTTTACTTCTCTTTTCTCAGTTAGGAGAAAAAAATCTCTTTTATTATGCATTCTAATTTTAACTCAAATTTAAATTCTAACTTAAAGTCAAGCTTTAATTAATTTGAATTCTTAATTGGAGAACTTATCAAATAAGTCAATTAGATAATTAGAGAACAACCAAGAGCTACCAATAATGATATTTAAACTAGAAATTGTAACTGTAGAAACAACTGTTCTCTGTACAGACACTTATAAAACTACTAGATGTTCTCTTATATCAAGAGTTGGGTTCCATAACCCACATGCATACTCATATTTACAAGATATAGACATAATAACTACAGTCCAGAGTTTAAGTCCGAATATTAGTACATGCCTTGATCAGAAACTGGAACGATAAAGGGTATTCAACGTTAAAAGGTCTTCAACGTTGACGTAGGCTTCCAAGCCGTCGTACTCACTAAGTCCACTAGTCCTTCCTACTACTACTACTTGAGGGGTTAAAATTTAAAAATAAAGAAAAACAAGAAAAAAAAATAAAAGTTTATAAATACATATGGAAGTAAATAATTATACAAATAATTGAACATGTTATAAACAATTAAACAACATTTAAACACTTATAACCATAAAACTCTTAAAAGGTATATTAGATTTACTAATTATACTATACCAAGGCCAACCACAATCTCAGTGGTCCCGATCGGGTTCTAGGTACTCCTCCCAAGGATACAATTTCTATATCCCATATCAATATCAGGCCGACTAGGCCAATGAGTTCACGCCTTATCAGGTATTTACTCATTCTTTAAAAAGAAAAACAAAACATGGTAAATAACATTAAAATCTATCAAAAAATAATATGTCTAATATCAAAATAGTTCACATGATTACCTCAATCATGCTTTTATCAATAGCTATCACAACATCATTTTCTTCTCTTTATTTGTCAGTTCCAACAATATAAAAGAAAGTCAATCTAGCTAGCAGAATACATAAAACGTAGCTCAAGTACTTAAAACTCATAATTTATATTTCAAATAATCTCAACGCCAAGTTAAATAACATGGTTACAACAACAAGGATTAAAAATCCTACCTCATCAGGAAAATTTCTACAGAGGTATAGTTTCTGTTCTGATGATGGTTTAAGTAGTTCAAATAGAAATATGTAAAATAATAGTCTATTAGTGTGCCAATAAATGAAATCTTATATAATTCTCAATAAAAGTATTTGTAATAAATAATTAAAATCCTCAAATCTCAGTTTTTATGAAATCAGAAAGGTAACAGAACAACAAAAACAAAACTGAGATTTTTAATACTACTGATTTGGGGTTTTTCAACGAAACTCCATTTTGTTTATTCGGTTCAATCCAAATTCAAATACTCTGAACTCAGTCAAAACACTAAAAACTGTAAAAAAAATCACTTTGTACAACACACTTTAACATAACAGTTATAAAACATAGAATAAACAAAGGGGTCAATCGGTATTAGAACTCTAAATCTCAATTCATTAGCTAAATACTCAGATTTTCCCTAAAATTTCTTAAGCTAAAAGCTGAAGCAATAGATTTGAAACCAAAAACCTTTTCTTTAATCTTCCATAAATCACACGATTACAACCAAAAACCCAAAATTTCACACATACCCTCGTATCAGAATGTTCCAACCACTTACTCAACAAAATCTGAAAATTTCAAAGAAATTTATAAAAAGAGTTTGAAATACCAAAAATAAAGCTAACCTCAAAAAATGCAGACCAAGATTAGAACCCTAAATCTGATTTCCAAGTTGTTTTGCTTCAAAAACTTCAAATTTCGACCGAACATCAAAGATTCTAAGGAGTTGGTTCAATTTCTTACAAGATTCACTCAGGATTTTGTGATTTCTCTGTGGTTTTGACGAGAGAGAGAGAGAGAGAGAGATGGTGGTTTTTCTGCAGAAAGTGAAGAAAGAAAAAAAAGAAAAGAAACGTGAAAGAGGAAGTGGGCAAAGGAAATATTAATGGGTTAATATTATGTCCATTTAATTTTGATTTAAATTTTTAATTTAAGTTAAGATATAATTTTATATAAAAAAGTTTTATTATAATAAAAAAATTAAATATAATTATTTTAAAAAATATTTTACTATAATAAAATTTAAAATTTAAATTTAAATTAATAAAATGAATACAATTATTAAATTTTAAATTTAAATTAATAAAATAATCAGACCATTATACGTACTAAAGAATTGTTTGGAATTTCTCAAGCGGTGCATTTAAATTAATAAAATAATCAGGTCTCGTTCGTTTCGCTGATTCGAGTTTAAAATTCGAGTTTTGCTATAATAAAAAACTCTCACAAACAATCACATCTAACTTTTTTACTACAGTAAAAAGTTCTCACATACAATCACATCTTAACTCGAATTCTAAACTCGAATCAGCGAAACAAACGAGGCAAGGCTTTTCTAATGGAAGGAACCACGTGATATGGCAGTAAAATAAATAGGGACTAGTCTGTAAATTTATGTTTGAGAAAACAAAACGGTAAGAGTAAAACTTTTGAAACTGTGGGTAAAAATTAAAAAAAATTCAAAATTAACCCAAATGATGTAAAATTATATTATATACATAAAAATATCAGTATTAGTGCTCAAATAATTAATTTGGCATACTAATTTCCTCAATTTACATAATAAGAAACACTTAATCTTTTTTTAATAAATAGTGTTACAACCGATTATGCAAATAACTTCAAAATTCTTCTAACAGCGAACATTTTGACTCCTTTTAATTCTTATGTTTGGTTGATATATTCAGAATTATTCTCGATTTACGTGTATTTTTTGTGAGAAAAAATACTATAACGAATTACGAACTATGATTCAAACCATGACACAAATTCTTAAACCAAACGTGCATCTCTCAAGAGTGCATATTCTAACTCCCCTAGACCCCTATTTAACGCTAGAAGATAGAATCCTAAAATTGAAAGCTACCCTTTTATTTTTAACAATTAAAAATAAATTAATTAGGTCACTTCGAGTTTTTGAGGAAGTGATGGGCGTGCGACACAACGAAAATTCATGTGTGGCGCTGGTTTTAGGTTAGTAGAAGGGCATAGAAAAATCTCCACCTCCCTTTTTTTTGCTTTTTCTTCAAAAGTTAAATATCCGTTTTAGAAAAAATTCAATTTTCCTTAAATAGAACTTTTTAAATTTGAATTTAGTAAACTACATATAAAAGACCTGACACCAAATTATAAAAGTATATTTAATATAATGTTATAATTAATGTGTTAATTATAAATTTAATATTTAAGTGTAAAAAAAATTCTCCAATGCAATGCTATTTATTGTGCTAAATTTCTCATATGTTATACTTTGTGGTAAATTTTCTACCAAATATAGCATATAAGAAATTTAATATTTGATTACTATTGGTTAAAATGTTTATTTTTTTTTATGTAATCATTGCAACTTTTATATTTTTTAATTATTTAAAAGTAAAAGTTTATTTTTACAACTTTCAAAGTTTAATAATTATAGAAAAAATAGATTTAGAATTTTAAATAACATTATGTATTGGAATAAAAATAAAAATAATATATTATATCACACATTTTTATTCTAAATATACAATTAGCATTAACATTTAAATTAAAAAAGATCTAACATTATATATTTTTTAGACATCAATTCTAATAATCTCCCACTTCCCCACATGCAGTTGAGACATATTACAATTGTGACTCCTTGTGATGGCGTGCATAATGTGGTCTTACCACACATTGTTTTTGAATTCTAACTTATTTAAATAATCATATTATTTAAAAAATTCAAAAAATTCATAATTAATTATTTGGGGTCTTCTAAAATTAATCACATTGAGTTTAGAGTTTGTGAGATAATTTAAAATACATCAATTCTAAATCAAGAAATCAATCCAACTTATTATAAGTATTTTATAGTATTTCAAGCATGACCTAGGAAACTACGAGCCTATAATTTCAAGCTCTAATAAACTTTTATCATTAATTAAACTCTTTAATGAATATATAAATTTTATTACTTCCATAGTTACTACGCTAAAAACTTAGAGTTGCACTTTTGATATTATAGTAATATTTACTCAAAGAATTTGAATCGCCCATTGATATAATGCGTTACATATAGATCAATCATGTATAAATAGTTCATAATTAAACTAGGTCATGGATATGTTACTTCTTGAATTACATCATTCTCATTAAGTACAATTGATTTTCTAATTAACAATAAATTTATGATCTTATAAAAAATAAAGCAATATTACTGTTCAAGACCAAATCAATGATTATGGGAACTATTTATCTACGGACTTCTTTACGAAGCAATGGATTTCATCTTGTATGTTAATATTTCCAACTATATACTTCTTTATCTTCCAAGATGCAAGAAATGAGATTTGATTAATTGTGAATCTTTACCAAGCAAGTCAATAAACATAACGTCATAAACAAAAATCTATTAATCTCTAAGAATTAAAATCGTTCCATTATATCTAAACGGAAATTATCAGAGATTCAAATTTAATCTTATGTAATTGCACTATATAAATACCTTCATTCCAATGACTCTTGGTTAGAAGTCTTTATAAGACCATCCCCTCATAATGAAAATAAACTGTACTAGTAATAATAAATTAAAAATCTTAACTTTAATTATTTGTTACAAACTATTAAGATTATTATACTTAAATGGTTCTCTTCTATATAACACTTATATTCAATATTTAAAGTCACATATATAATTAAGGAACTTTATGATATTTATAAAGTATCAAATATACATGAATGTTATTGTATGATGAAAAACAACTTTATTTACTTATAGCAATAAAAGATGAAGAAGACATGAGACGGTATCCCTATACATATGTAGTTAGGAGTCTATTGTATGCCCTTTTATTTACAAGCCTTGACTTGTGCTATGAGCGGTCAATTCTTATCAATCAAACACATGAATCAAAGGGTGTCAATAAAAAATGTTCTCAAATATATTATAAGAATGAGAAATTGTAGGTTGGTGTATCGGGTGGGGCATTTGATTTCTACTGGATATATAGATTCTGATTTTCAATCAGATAGACTCTCAAAAGTCAACATTAGGATTAGAGTTTACTATTGTTGGAGGGTCTGTGGTTTGGAGAAGCATAAAGAAGGGTTGTATTGCTGATTCGATCATGGAGGCGGCTATGGACGAGCCAATTAAGCTCTATTATGTTAACACAAGTTGACAACCAACACAATCTGCAAATCTTCAACTAAATCGGGCTAAATATGGTAACAAATAAAATAAATTGTAATCCGATAAAATGGAAACACTATGAAATTTAGTAACAAAGAATTACATTGATTTTGATACAAGGTTGCCAATAAAAAACCACAAATGCACGTAGGGCTTTTTATGTCACGTTGTACTAAAAAGCCTAACAATTATATATACTCTATTCTTTATATATTAAAAATTCTTTTTTAATATATTATTTATTTTTTTTCTTTTTATATTATTTTATTTTACATTATTATTTTATTTTATAAATGTTTATTTTATTTCTATTCAAATTTATATATAATTATAAGAGCTAAGGGCGTGGACCAATATTTATCAAAAGTTGAGATTAAAATATTAGCACGACGGATAGTTTCTAACTTCCAGATACTTGCACTTTGGCCTTTGGAGTTTAAGCTCTCTAATTTCCCTGAAGTAACTAATAGCTCTTTTAATAATAATCAAATTACTTATTCCAATTCTATTTATAAATGTAATATTACTTAGCACAAGAACTAAATCTCCATGAGTTCATATTTTTTTTACCTCAGTGGGGACTCAGATCTTTTGTCCAATTTTGATATCTCTATTAATGTCTAACCAATCATATCATGACACGTCATGTAAAAAGTGTGAACTGCTTTTTAACTAACTCTTTGTGCTTATCATGGGATGATGTCATATAATTTGATTGGTTAGACACCGTTTTGAACACTATACTGCACAGAAGACCTGGATCTAGTGGAGACTCAGATCTTCTGTACAATTTCATTGTCTCTATTAGTGCTAACCAATCATATCATGCCACGTCGTGTAAAAATATGAACTGCTTTTTAACTAACTCATTTGTGCTTATTATGGAATGGTGTGGTATGATTTGATTGGTTAGACACCATTCAAAACACTAAAAGATTGGAAAGAAGATCTGGATTCAATGGGAACTCAAATCTTCTGTCTAATTTTGGTGTCCCAATTGGTGCTAACCAATTACATCATACCACATCGTGTAAAAAATTTAGATTGCTTTTTAACTAACTCTTTTGTGCTTATCATTGGATATTGTGGTATAATTTGATTGGTAGACACCATTTACAACTCTAAAAATTGAACAGAAGATCAGGATTTGGTGGAGACTCAGATGATCATGGTCCAATTTTGGTGTCCCAATTGGTGTTAACCAATCATATTATGTCACGTAATATAAAAAATTTGAACTTATTTATAACTAACTCTTTCTTGCTTATTATGGTATGATATGATATGATTTTATTGGTTAGCAAGACACTGCTTAGAACACCAAAAATTGGACAGACGATTTGAATCCAGTGGGGACTCAGATCTTTTGTTCAGATATTGGTGTTTGAACCAATCACATCCTGCTATCGTGTAAAAATTTTGAACTGACTTTTAACTAATTTTTTTATGCTTTTCATGATCATGAGATGATCTAGTATCATTTGATTGGTTAGACATCGTTTAAAACACCACATATTAAACAGAATATCTGGATTCCCTAGTGGCGGCATTCTTTGTTCCTGTTGTTGGCCCTTTTTCCTGGTTGTTTTAATGAATTTCCATTAATAAAAAATTACAAATAAAACAAAAATTAGACAAAATTGTGGATAATTTCCGAAAAAAATGGGGCCATGTTACAAAATGTTCTCGTGAATTGATAAACGTTAAAGTTGTCAGTCCCAAAAATCTTCGTTCCTCTAGTTAGGGGATCTAATTGTTGAACCAAGAAAAGATTGTTAACATATTAGTAAACATTTTGGATGCTTTCTCACCAGTACTTTCGTGGATGATTCACTTTATTCCCAACAGGACCATCCTCAAATTGTGTTGACTTTTAGAATTTTAATAATGCAATGATTGGTTTATATATAATTTGACAACCGAATTAGTTTAACATGCATGCATTTATCCAAAATTATATATGCTTATCAGAAAGCATGTTCGAATGTGCCTATGATATAGCTAGCCTTTTTTCATATTAGTCTTTGACCCTTCTCGTGACACCCAATTATTCTATTTTATCCTTGGCCCCTATATATATTCTCTAAAATTGGCCAACTAAAACCCCAATTCATTAAACTCCAAAAGAGAATTCCATTTCCTCAAAAAAAAAAAAAAAAAAAAAAAAAAAAAAAAAGAAGAGAGAATTCCATTATTACTTGTTTAATAAGTTATTTGTAGATGTTGTTGGAAATGCAGAAGATAAGGAATATGACATGCATGGTGATCGTTCTCTGCTTTGCCGTTTTAGTTCCTTTTGTAGTGGCTGATTTACGTATTGGCTTCTACAATGCAAGTTGCCCACGAGCTGAACAGATTATACTCCAAGTTGTTCAAGAGCAATTCTCCAAGGACTCTTCCATTTCAGCAGCCTTGCTTCGCATGCACTTCCACGATTGCTTTGTAAAAGTAAGATTTCGTTTCTGAAATATTTCTCATACAAGTATCATTAATTATTTTCCTTTGATTTTCGTATGGGAGTATATAATATAGAAGTCAAGGCCGTGTTTGGACTTGATCTTATTTTTGTTTTTCACATTTTTTGAGAAAAAATGAAAACGTTTTTAAAACGACGTTTGACGCAATAAAGATAAAAAATAAAAATGAAAATAATTTTTTAATTTAGTATAAAATGAGACAAATAAAAAATGGCTTTTAGTCGTTTTTCATTTTTTTTTCGTTTTCTCCTCTCTCGAGCAGAGAGAGAGAGACATTAATAAATTTTTTTTATACTAAAAATAATCTCTTAGGGGATGTTTGGTTGGAGGATTCAAACCATGATTTGAATCATGGTTCATGGTTCGCTACAGTGTTTTCTCTCACAAAAAATATACGTAAATAAAAAATGGTTCTAATCACATGATTTTAATCCATGAACCAAACGTCTCCTTAATAAAACTACCAAAGACATTTTTAAAAATGAATTCTGTCTGAGATTAAAAATGTTTTCATTTTTATTTTCATACAAAAAAATAAAATTATTTTAAAACGAGTTTCAAACGCGCTCCAAATATCTATTTCAACTAATTTCTTCAAGTTATAGATTGCTCTCTACCTTTAAATATTAAAAATTTAATCTAAAATCTTTTTGAAATTTCATAAGTAATTATCCAATTCGTGATCCCATAATTATGCTTTACTTGAAACATGTACTCATTAGTACTATTCAGTGGGGACGTACGAACTTACAGTCATTAATCAATATTACACAAGCAAGCTATTTTAAAGCTTGCAAATCGGATTTCACAAGGCAAAATTCCTTTTTATTCTTAAGTTTTATAAATTATAGTGGAGAAACATGCCAAAGATAGTTTTCAAATTCAACTATCCAAAATATCATTATTCGAAGTAAATTCACTACATAACATTTTTACGATTTTAAATTCAGTAAATATATAGAATATGTTAAAATATTTGAAATAAATAACAGTAAAAAGATTGTTTACTATGTAAATTTTTTATTTATGACTATTTTTAACCATGTAAATTCTTATTTATGACTCATTAAAATTTTTTTACCAGGTAAATTTTTAATTTATTACTATTTACTTTAAATAATTTTAAGATCTATTATTTAAATTAATTATTTACAATAAATCCACCTCATTGTCCAATTTTCAAACATTAACGTGGCTGCATGTAAGCAATTTACATCTTAAACTATGCATTTTATTTTCTATAAAATTTAACTAATGTCTAATTGAACACAGTATATATACGCATGGATAAAAATGTCCATGACATCTCAACATTTTCATGATATTATTCATATTTTAAAGTCTCGACATGGATATAGAAGGTGAAAGATATTCTTCTCGGCATATCTATAAAATTTTTGCAATATCCAAAAATATCTATAAACTGTAAATATCCAATATATTTTTGAAAATGTCCAAAAACCTTGGGAATTTTTTTTCACAAAAATGATTTTTATAGCACATTTTTTATTTTTTCAATAAAATGTGACAACATGGTTTTAAAAAATGTAAATATTAAGACTTAATTAATTTTTTAAATATCTTAGTATATCCTCCACCACAGATTAATGTTGAAATATCATTACACATTTCTGAAGTCTATTCATCAAGTACGATAAACCAACAATATTCAATTTATGGGTTAATTGTGGAAAGAGATCAAAAAACATACATGTGGCACATGAACAACTACCTCCGAAATTCTTTGAGTAATATCATGGCACATGTATTGTTTAGATCAATATAGAACCTACCTAATGCTTTCCAACCTGCTAGAAATTCATTTTGGTAATGAAATCCCTTTAAGTCTGTATCTATTCTATTATGTTTGGTAGTTAATTTCTAATTAATACATTGAATTATTGTGTCTTGTTATAATGAGTACGTAAAATTATATAAGAATCATAACCCATATATAATTATAATATTTCTTACTGTACTATTTGACATAACTCTCATATTCCAATAAAAACGTATTATTTTTGTTTTTAAATTAGTTTAAATTAAGCACTATTGATTGTTTTAGTATTTTGTACAATTTCAATAAAAACAAAATTAAAGTTTATTTAAGGTATCCATTTTTTCCCGAAACATCATTTACGTCGACATTATCCACAAATCAAAATCTTGCAATCCCGTCGACATCGACATTTTCATCCATGAGTATACGTGGCATGAACAACTTGTACAAGAGTCTCATAATATTAGCATATATAATGTAATAAATGTGCACTATTGAGTAACAGGGCTGCGACGCATCAATTCTCATCGACTCAACCAAGAAGAAGCCCTCGGAAAAATCAGCAGGACCAAATGAGACAGTGAGAGGATTCGAGATCATCGACGAGGCCAAGAGAAGACTAGAAGCGGCTTGCCCTTCAACCGTCTCCTGCGCAGACATCATAACCGTAGCCACTCGAGATTCAGTAGCCATCGCCGGAGGACCAAACTATGCCGTTCCAACTGGCCGACGAGACGGACTTGTCTCAAACCCTAACGACGTCGGCTTGCCTGGTCCATCCTCCTCAGTGTCTGGCGCATTCCAAGCTTTTAAGGACAAAGGGCTAACCCTAGACGAAATGGTAACTCTTCTTGGCGCACATACAGTAGGATTTGCGCACTGCAGTTTCTTCGAGGAGCGGCTTTCAAATTTCCAAGGGACTGGAGCTGCTGATTCTTCTATGGATTCAGGATTGGTTTTGGAGCTGAAGAAAATATGTGGAACAGCTGGTTCCGATCAGAAGGTGTTTTTGGACCAGAATACATCTTTTGTGTTTGATAACGAGTACTATAATCAACTAAAGTTAAAAAAAGGGATTCTGCAGATTGATCAGGAACTTGCTTTGGATAGTACTACGGCCGGTTTGGTTTCTGGTTTCGGTGCGAGCCGGATCAGATTCGACAAGAGTTTTGCGAGTGCAATGGTTAGGATGGGGAGTATTGAAGTTCTTGTTGGAAGAGCTGGAGAAATTAGGAAGAATTGTAGAGCTTTCAATCCTCGCAAGAGAAAGAGTTCTTCTCGTACTCACAAGAGAAAAACCAGTTCTCGCACTGCTAATGATCGCAAGAAAAAGAATCCCCCACGTATGCTTAAGGGAGAGAATATTTGAAAAGCGTTTAACTTAATGTCTGCAATAAATTAATATAAGAAACATGATTTGCCGATACAAAGAATATGCATGTTGGAGAAATAATGTGATTGACTCCTGAATGTATAATTTCTGTTCTTTTTCACTTGTTCAAGGATTTCAAATTATAATGAAAGCAGAGTTGACTTCTTGTTTACCTTGCTTGCTTATCTATATCGATTTTGGTTAGCTCTCTGTTAGAAACTTGAGGGAGTTTTGAAGGAAATAAAATAATTTTGAGTTTGGAATGTTTGGTAAAATGAGCAAGTAGCAAAATAATGGGAATAGTAAAATTTATATTTTATTGAAAATCGAACAAGCAGCTCATGACAAACAGTACAAATGGAGCTCTTGTCTCTAGGGGTGTAAGAAATGAGTCCGAACCCGCCCGAACCGATCGACCCTACCCTACCCGAATATAGTGGAAATTTTTTTATTTTTTTATTTTTTCGGATGCATTAACCCTAAACCCGCACAGTGCGGGTTGGGTTCAGATTCAGTTGAACCCGAGGAAGCCGACTCGGCTGAATGTTTATTACCCTAGGGTTTGACATTAGTAGTCATCCCCTTATTTCCGTTCTCCTTCTTCTTCTTCTCATTCATTTCCTATTTTTTTCACTATTCTGCAATGAGTTGGAACCACTTTCTTAGAAGTTTCAGAGGGAGAAACAAACCCTTGGACTTAAAGAAGCTCATCTATAGGCAAATTTTCCACTAGAATTCTTATGAGAATGAGGAAAACTTGATGATTTTGTTGATTTTTAACCTAAAAGATTGAGTCTGAGGTACAATCTTTGATCTGCAACCTTTGTATTTTCTTTCAATCTTGTTATTCTAAATCTCATGGAATTCTAACTCTATGAAAAGCAAGTTGTGATTTTTGGATTTGAACTCAAAAGTGAGTTCTCTTTCTAATTTTTGTTGTAGTTTTAAGTATAATTTTCTTAACTTCAAGGTTTCTTATGTAAATTTGTATTCTAAGTTTACTTGGGTTTTTAATTTCTTGAATTACTTACCGTTAGAGAGAGTGTTAGCAAAATTATATATAAATAGACCTAGTTTTGATGTTTAGAAATTGATCGGGAGTTTAAGAATCTGAATTTTGTTTTCTATTTCAGTGATTATGTTGAGAGTTTTCTTCAATTTGTTATTGGTTCCAAGGCGTCTTTTGTGATCGAGGAGGAAGATGGGGCGGGATTGGAACCGGCGGTGATCAAAGCGGCCGAGGAGGTGGCTAAAGGGGCGAGTTGGAGGGATCTTTTGGAGCCTGGAGTCAAGCGTGCCTTGATTGATGAAGGGACGAAGATTTTTGAAAAGTTCACAATAAGACTTCTATTTTCCTTTGTATTAGTGATAACTGTGTGTGTAACCCGAGTAAATGGGCTGTTGGGCCTGGCATAAATGGCCCAATTTTTCACAATAAGGTTGCTGGCATAAATGGGCTGCTATTGGGTTTTCTTGATTTGGAGTAACCCGAGCCTACCCGAGGTCACCCGACAGGTTACGGGTTTGTGGGCTTATGAGGATGTTGCGGTCCAAAATTTTCCCAACCCGCACAGTGTGGCTCGGCCTAATTTTTCGGCCCAACTCGAGCTTACCCGGCCGAATTACACCTCTACTTGTCTCCGAAACTAGAATTAACTTCTAGCATGTGAGCTCACAAGGGCTAATGATCGGGTGCTTACAATGATTTTTTAGGACATATAAAGGGCCCGTTTAGTTTGCTGATTCGAGTTGAGATGTGACTTTATGTGAGAGTTTTTTACTGTAGTAAAAAAATTAGATGTAACTGTTTCTGAGAGCTTTTTACTGTAACAAAACTCGAATCGGTAAAATGAACGGGGCCAAAATATTGTATAACATAGCCTATAGATAGAGTTCTCAAGTCGATTGGCATTTGTCCGCTATATGCTTGCTTCTTTTTTGTTTTTTTTCGAGTCTTGAATTTCATTGTGATTGAATGAGTGATGAAGGCAGTAGCATCCAATTGGCTGTGTGAGTTGCTTCCTCCTTTGTGATTAAGCAAAATAGCTGGTGGAAAACATTGATTTTGATTGGATGAAATTGCTTGCAACTTGCTTTTGATTGATAAGTGACCAACCTGCTTATTTTCCACCGTATAACTCAAGCTTAGTTGTTTTGATTAGCAGGAAAAAAAAAAAAAAAAAAAAAAAAAAAAAAAAAAAAAAAAAAAGAAAAAACTCAAGCTTAGTTGTATTTCTGAATGATTGAGAACTTCGGGAATGTTCTCCACACTTCAACACTCTCTCCCTTCTTATTCTTATTCCTTTAATTTTAGAATATATACAAAGTACAGTATATACACTACAAGAAAATTGATCTTTCGTTGCTAAAATTTTTGCTACCAAAATTATTTTGGTAGCCAAAAAAAAAAAAAAAAAAAACTTCTTGCTAGTAAGATTTGGTTGCAGAATATTGACGTGTTTTTGCTACTAAGTTTGGTAGCTGAAAGTGATGATTCCGCTGCTAAAAAAATTTTTTGATGGCGGAAAATATTGTGTTAAACGAAAATGGCTCGACTGCAAGATAATTTGGCTACCAAAAAAACAATTTAGCAAATAGGTATGTTTTTGCTACCAAAACTTTGGTATAAAAAATATATGTTCAACTACTAAAAATCATCTGGTAGGAGGAAAAATGGTGCCAAACGAAAATGGCCTGGTGACAAGACAATTTGGCTACTAAAAAATTTTTGTAGCAAATAGGTATGTTTTTGCTACTAAAATTTTGGTCTTAAAAACATATATTCAGCTACCAAAAATCGTGGTGCCAAACAAAAATAAGTTAACGCCAAGACTTTTTAGCAACTAAAAGAAATTTAATAGCAAATGAGTATGTTTCAGCTACCAAAACTTTAGTATCAAAATCAAACATTCGGCTACCAAAGCATTTTGTAGACAAAAAATATGGCCCTAGACGAAATTGGTTTCGTGCCAAGGTCTTTCTGCTACCAAATTATTTTTGGTAGCAAAAGATGAATGTTTCTACTACCACAGGTTTAGTCTCAAAACAACATTTTGGGAGATTAAGGTCTCGTTCACTTCGCGAATTCGAGTTGAGATGTGACATTTTCTGAAAGCTTTTTACTGTAGCAGAAAAAGTTAGATGTGACATTTTCTGATAACTTTTTACTGTAGAAACCTAAAACTGAAAACTCGAATCGGTGAAATGAACAAGGCCTAAAATATTTGGTAGCTAATGACAACATATTGCTACCAAAATGGTTAGTGGCAAAACGTATTTAAAGTGTATTTAAGTGGCATTCAAAATAATCCAGTCAATTTTCGACTACCAAAAATAAATTTAGTAGCTAAATATAATGTTTTGCTACTATAATTTGGTAGCTGAATAAGACCTTGATCTCTAAAGTGTAGTTTTCAAAGTTTACTTATCATTTATTTATTTTTTATTTTTCATATCATGAATAAGGGAATATAACATATTTAATACTACTAAATAAAAATTATATACAAGTCAAATTGATTTGAATTTTTTAAATAAGCAATGTGCTTATATTTTGATAAATAAATTGCATTCTCACTACTGTACTGATACATCAGATTCGCGCTTATATTTTAATATTTCTAATTGGATCAATATTGACTTATTATTCACTGCCTACTTTGTTCTGGGATTATGCCCTTAGACTTTCTATGTATATTATGAACTTGGCACCTTTTAAGTCTATACCAAAAACGTTCATAGAGTTTTGTAATGATTGAAAACCTATTTTGAAGCACATTCGCATATAGAGGTGTCTGACTCACGTGCTGGAGCCTGAGACTAGAAAGTTGGAACCATGCTCAAAAATGTGTAGCAAGGAACAAGTGGATGACTATTTTATACGTTTCTTGAGCATGACTTTAAAAAATCTCAAATTTGTTGTACCGAATTAATATGCCCCAAACTCATGATCGGGGCCAGACGAACTGAAAAACAAGAGTTTGTTCTACCAAATTAATCTGCATCGATATCTTCTTTTACTTCAATACCCACAATCTATATATTTATCCAAATTTAACGCTCCTAAAGACCGCCATTTTCAACAAAAAGCCCACTTTTCACCCTTTAGTAATTGGATATAGATGTATCGGAACAAATTACCACATCTCAGGGCCCCTAACCCCTATGACCCATTTGTCATTCAATGCCCTATCCACCAAGAAGAACATTCAACCTAGAAGCGCGACTAAGGCCTACATCTAAAAAAAAAAAAAAATGTTTAGAATTAATCCCTTTTTATTTTTCATGTTTTTCAAGAAAGAAAAAATAAAAATATTCTCAAAACGGCGTTTGACGCAATAAAGATAAAAAATAGAAATGAAAATAATTTTTTAGTTTAGTTTAAAATGAGAGATAAATAAAAAATGACTTTTAATCGTTTTTTATTTTTTGTTTTCATTTTGTACTCTTTGGAGCAGAGAGAGAAAAAGAGACATTAATGAGTTTTTTACACTGAAAATAATATCTTAATAAAACTACTAAACGAATTTTTAAAAATAATTTCTGTCTGAAATTGAAAACGTTTTCATTTTCATACAAAAACTAAAATTATTTTCAAACGAGTTCTAAACGCGTCCTTAATTTCTATCTTCCTTAATAAAACCTAGATTTGTATAATCTAGATACGCCCAGCCCCCTTTCTTTCCATCCCCTATCCCCACCAAACTTGGATTTGTGATGGCTTCGGCTTCAATGGCAGAGTGAGCGGGTGGCGGCGGGATTTGAGCAGCAAAGTGTGAGGGCATGTACGATGGGGGTGGGGGGCTTGAATATGGATTTTTTTTTTCACTTCAAACTGGTCTTTTGGGGTTCTCGGTGAGAGACGAGGAAGAATATTTTCTTTCTTTTATTTTCAAAGATGAGATTTTGTTTTTGAAGAAAAATGATATTTTTCAAATGTTTTAAAGTTATGTTTTTAATCTCATTTTGTGTTTAGTTAATTAAAAAGGTATTTTGGACATCTTATATCTCAAAGTAATCAATATGATGGTGTTTTAAAATTTAAAGGTATCATTTTATTATTATAAAAAAGACAAGATGCTAACTCAATATTTTGTTATAATAAAAGACTCGTTTAGTTCGTTGATTTAAGTTTTTAATTTAAATTGAGATATAATTTTATGTGAGATTTTTTTACTATAAAAAGATTAAATGTAACTGTTTTTAAGAGTTTTTTACTATAACAAAATTCAAATTTTAAATTCGAATCGGTAAAATGAACAGAACTAAAGAATACCAAAATGATTTTATCCCTTTTAACAAATCTATATCTTGCGAAAACCAAAGGAAGTCGGATTTTACGAGGGAAAAAATTGAAGGAAAAAGAAAAAAAATAAAGCAGGGAAAAAAAGTAAAAATTTTCACTTTGTTTGGAACCTAGACTGAAAAAACCAGAGAAAACTTTGGCGACCAAGCTCCGGCATGATGGAAGACGAATGCAGCCGAGAAAGACGATCAGATGATACTAATAGATCTCCTCGCCGGAGAAGACAGATCACAGCCAAGGACGGCTGCCGCGGAAGAGAGGTGATAGAGAGGGAAGACGGGCGGAGGAGAGAGAAAGGGGCGGAGATTTAGAGAAGAGAGAGAGAGAGTTGTGCGAGAAAGAGAGAGAGAGAGAGTCGTGTGAGTGAGAGAATCGTGCAAGATAAAGGAGAGAGAGAATCTTGGGAGAAAGAGAAAGAAAAGAGGGAGAGAGAATTTAAGACTTTTGGTGAGAGAATTTTGATTTTCCATCCAATTTTGGGTGGAAAATGAAAATCCACATTTGTTATATAATTTTTAACTTAAAATTTTTCCACCAATTTTTCCTTACTATTTTTCTATTTCCTAACATGCAGAAGCTTAAGATCCAGTGATCCACTTTGGTTTTTACGTTTAAACATGTGATTTTTAATTTTAATATTTAAATTTTAAATTTTTTATCAGTTAAAAACACTTTAATAGATTTAAAATTATAAGTTTAAACATGTGATTTTTAATTTTAATATTTAAATTTTAAATTTTTTATCAGTTAAAAACACTTTAATAGATTTAAAATTATAAGTTTAAACGCAACAAACAAACGAGCCCTTAAAATCTCCTTATTATTTTTTTTCCTCCATAAAATCCAACTCCCAAATTGGCCCTTAATCTTCGCATTTTATCCCTTTAATTTGCTAAGTGTTTATAATGTGCTCCATTTTGACATTTTTTAGAATATGATATAGTAGTCGATTTGAGAGTCTCAAGTTGAGACCCGAGAAATTTGGTTTGTGGTGAGGCGGTCATCATTGGCCCTTCTGTTTGGTAATCCAACCGCGTTATGAGACCCATTAAGATAATTTTGTAATATAATCTCTCTCTCTCTCTCTCTCTCCTCTCTCTAAGCTAGAAGGCAAAAGCTGTGTACTATGTCCAAAAATGAGCCTCAAAGTTTTTTTTTTAATTTTTTTTTCTTTTCAATTGGATCTCAATGGAATCATGGGAACACAACTACAATTTGATAAGTCGAAAAGAATACCACATCAGAATGATGGTTTCCTAAACACTGATAAACTGTAGACTCATACTCCAATTGGAGATCAGAGAAACCATTCTACCAATTTCACATCACGCCCACCTTCGGGGAAATAAATAACGTTTCTCTTTCACGGTGTGTGTACAGTGATTGGCATCTTTAAGGTCAAAAGATGTGCTGCGATTTACATCTTCATAACTACGATGAATATAGGTAAATCAAAGATTTCGGTACATCAAAGTGTATAAAAGAAGAAAAGTTCGAGCATGATACCAATTTCATTTCTCTAAAAGGCATTACTCAGATCTGTTGTGGAAATTTCTGGCTGGAATTGGGACTCAACCTGAACTGATTGTGCATCATCACTTGGCGTTGGCGCTGAGGCTTGGATAATCTCTTGGGGCTGAAACTTGTTGATGTAATAACTTAGTGATGGCCCGTTGTATTCAGCAGTCTGCACCTGAGGCGGCGAGCTCCTACCGACTTGGAGGAGTATTGAGGAAGCCGCTGCAACAGAGATGAGACCGATGCCTGCAGCAATTGCGGCCGTGTTCTCAGATCCATCCGCAGAAGAGCCTGCAGTTCCAGAACTTAGTGCGCTTTCTGCCACGTAAACTGCAGGCTGGGAAATTTAGAGGTCATCATTAATAGTGTGCAACTGATTCTACAAGTTACCAAGCTCAAGTTTATAAAAACAAAGGAACGATGAGAAAGCAATATGAGAAAATCCATACGAGCAAGTAGTTGACTTTAGTCCAGTAGACGCTTTTGCCTTTACCTGCCATAGTCGCCTTTCAAGTTTTCACTCTTTTAGAATAACTTTTGATGGTCCTTTATGAGTTTCAAGGCTCTGTTAATCGAAATTTCCTTTATTAGAGCATTAACAGGTAGCTAGATCATTTCTCCATTATTTTAGTCTTGGTAGTATTTAAGACACGAACAGAATGGCCAAGGAATAATTATAACATTCAAGTAGTTACTGCAGAAATATGCTTTTTGAACCTTCTATAATCTTATTAACTGTACTTATGAGAGAGAACTCTCTCTCGTTTCGTAAATAAACCAAAAGAAACTGGGAACAATACCACAGTTGCACAGCCAAGAAAATATATGAAGAGGAACATTTTTGTAAGCCCTCCAAGAAGGGGGGGAAAAAAAAAATTCTAGCAAAAGGGCATAGAAGATTCACGCTGGAACAGTCCTAGGTTTTACTTTTACCTTTGAGATCATTAAAACAATCAAATAAATCCAGCTTCTGGTTCACAAGAACTAACAGACAAGGAATAACAGAATACACTACCAACTAAATCTATCATCTAAGAGGCTAGAAAAGTATACAACAAAGGAAGCTTTTTACTAAAACAACCAACAATGCAAAACAATAGTGGTACATTATTCTGAGAATTATATAAGAAACTATATGTATACATTATACAACAAACAAGCTTTTTACGCCTTGCCTCACAAAGGAAAAACGTCTCAATATGACTATGAAATTGGTTAAAGAAAGAATCACTTGGTAACCATCCAAGAACATCCATAAGAGAACATTTTGCTTAAGTACAGCCGAGTTATTGATACTAGATCGTCAATGCAGATCAAAATATGAAACTATGGGGGAAAGTGAAATTTTGAATTTTTGTGAGAGAAAACACTGTAACAATAGAGTGAAAAGAACAAGGCCTATATGTATACGGCAAGTAGTTGTAAAAAATCAGCAATTAAGCTAACTAACCTCAACTGAATATATGTTTGTTTGGCCAGCAGTGTCCTTCTCAACATATCCAGTCCAACCTCGCTTGCGCGGGGGATATGTGCCAACCACTTTGGTCTTCTCCCCTGCTAGCCATTCCACGCTGATCTTTCCAACCTATTTCAAACACCACAAAATCATTGTTTCACTTTTAAAGTTGTCGAATCCTTATATATTTCACTCACTTAAATAGGATGACAGAAAACCAGTATAAAAAAAAAAAAAATAGAAGAAGAAGAAGAGAAGAGAATCAGATTATATGATACAGCCACAAATTGTACATCAAGAAAACTGTAACATAATTAACAAGTAATGCTCCTCTGTCTCGATTCGTACAATGATTTGGAATGACCTCTGTAATGTGTTAGGCCAGCGCTGAGTAAAGTATATAAGAGGAGGGGCAATAGGGGCAGAAAAAAGAGAGTTCAGGGCTCGAACGTAATTAATGAAGAAAATAGTGGCTGAAGGGAGAGAGATTAGGGGCTGTTGAGAGAATCAGAGGGTTTAATATGGCAAAAGTGTTGCTGGTAGGATTTGGCTGGTTTTTGGTTGATTTTGCTTGGGGTAGAGTTTATTCATGGAGCTCTTCAGAGTCCTTGAATACTCCAGATTATCCTTTAATTTTTCCTGTTTTTGCTGTGCTTGTGTGCTTGTTGAGTGTGAAGTTAATCAATAAAATACTTCCGATTCCATTCCATTAATTTCTCTTGCTATTTTGCCGGAATTGAGACTTGTTTTAGGGTTGTTTGGCTTAGAGATGCAAGAATGGGCCGACCCGGCCCCTTCTCCTTAGGCTCACATGAGTCACAGGCTGGGCTGGGTCGGGCTGGCCCATATAAGAATGACCTCTGCCCAGCCCACATCACGGGTCAATTTACGTTGGCCAAGTTGGGCCGTGCCGCGGGCCAGAATAGGTCGTGCCATGGGCCTTAAATGAGCCCATTTTGACCCATCATAGGTTTTATAGACGGGCCAGCTCATCTAAGCATCCAATTTTTTATTTTTTATTTTAAATTTGTAAACAAATGAACAAATATATAAGTTTGAATAGTCAACGAAAATATGAAAAATAATATTTTATTTACGATTACCTCATTAAATAAAAATCTTTTTAAGAAAAACTCAATTGGACAAAATTTTAGTAAGGAAAAAAAAGTACAATAAAAAAAATTACACATAAGATGTTTACAAAATTACTAAAAAAAGAAAATATATATATTATGGGTCTAGATGGACTGGACTGGGCCAGACCATTATGGACTTAGATGGGCCGGGTTGGTCCGGCCCATCATGGGCCTAGATGAGCCAGCTCAGTCCGGCCTGGCCCATAATTTTTCATGGGTTGATGTATGTTGGTCTAACCCAGCCCACCAATATTTATAGACTGGGCTGTGCTTTGAACAGTAACAGGCCATACCGACTCGGCCCGTCACTGTATAGGATGGATTTGAGCCGGCCCACGGGCTCCGGCCCATTATTGCATCTCTAGTTTGGCTGAATTGGGGCAGATACCTAACATAATGACACTTAATCCTTGGCTGTCCAATTTTCCAATTGAAAATATGATTAATCCAAGTAAAAAACAGCTGATTATTCTATTGTTCATGACAAATTCCATAGGATTTTTTGCACGGAAACACATTGACAACTCAAACCCTGAAGTCTTACTCCTCATTTATTTCACCATTCAAGTTTTCAATTTCAATTTTTAAAAACTCACATCTAACTTTTTCTGTTATAATAAAAAATCTCACATCAAATCATATTTCAGTTTAAATTACAAACTTTAATTAAAAACTCAAATTAACTACTTGAATGAGGCCTTAATTTGGATAAATGTGATCCAATAACTGACGGGCGTCAATTCATAAAAGGAATATCTCGCAATTTTTCTACAAAATGCACCTGAAACTTTTCAGTTGATTGGTAAGTTGAATACGAAACTTTTAATTTTAGTAGTGCTCAATTCCATAAACCAACCACTTTCCATTTTGGCTAGAATCAAAGTTCGCAATTAGAAAAAAAATTATGAACTGCAGTATTTTGAAAATTGAAACATCCTGAAAACGTCTATAAAAAATTCAAAGCTACTCCAAGTGACCAAAACGAAAAAAATCTTTTTCCCTCCGTCAGTCAAACATTCGCTTATGCGATATAAATAGACATCTGTACAGACTCCATCTTCGGCATCACAACCACAAGGGAAAAAAAAGAGAGAAAAAAAAAAACGCGATTCGCAAAACACAGAAAACCCATTCCCTTAATTCCAAATCTTTAAAGCAACACACGCACAAATATATATATATATATATATAAATCCCACCACAGAGAGAGAGAGAATCACCTCCTTATCAGGAGCACATTCGTCGACATTGCAATCAGAATCATCAGATGAAGCTCTGACAGCGACAAACCTGGAGTTTTGATGAATTAGACCAACTCTGTGGGGCCTACTGAGGTTCAAGAAGCTTCTCTGAGTAGAGAATGCGTTTGTTGCCAGCATTGCCTTCGCCGCTGTGGTACTACACGCCATTCCTATTTGCTTGCAGAGAAGAGGGAAGAAGAAAAAAGGAAAATTTTAGAATTCTATTGTATAATACTTCATTGTAAATGGTCTGTGAAAGGATTTCAGGCGTGTTTGTGCTGTGGTGGAGATTTTTTTGGATTGGTGCGTTTTGAGATGGCTACGTGTCCATTTCTTCTGCTCTCGCCAAAATATCTTTCTGTGGAGTGTGGACGAAAGTCTCTAGAGACGTGTACCCCTTTTTTTTTCCAAAATTGTTGAAAAGTGAATTTATACAAAAATAAATTGTCAATTTAAGTTGATATGTGATTTTAATTATAATAAAAAAAATTAATTTAATTTTTTATAAAAAAATTTAACTGTAGTAATAATTATAATTTTATTTCAAGTAAAAAAGTGTTATTAGTAATTTGAGATTTTTAAGAGAAAATATTATATTAAAAAATTTAAGTTATAATTTGAGTAACGAAAAGAATTAACAATAATCACATATTTTTTAAAAGAAAAAACCTACGTAGTTTAAATGTGGTGCTAAACTTATTTCAAAATATGAACAATTTATTCATTTTTATGAGATTAAAATTTAATATTTCGTATGAAGTAAGTCTTATTAAATGAATATGTGAGATCTAACTTAATAGGATTCATCATTTTGTGAGTAATAAAATTTTATCCCAATAAGAATAAATATTTGTTTTTAGTATCCGAATACTAGGGGTAAGGCCCGTTTAGATCGTTGATTCGAGTTTTTAATTCGAGTTGAGATGTGACTTTATGTGAGAGTTTTTTCCTGTAGCAAAAAAATTAGATGTGACTGATTTTGAGAGCTTTTTACTGTAGCAAAACTCGAATTCTAAACTCGACTCAGTGAAATGAACGGAAAATAATTTTGAGGTGTTAATTTTCGGAATAACATTTTAGATCTATTGTGAGCTTACCACTTTATCAAGTGATCGACAGCAATATTTCAGGCGACTCAATGGCTAACTACTTAGTGTTGAAATGTAAGGAGACGTTTAGTTTATGAATTAGAATCATGAGATTAGAATCATTTTCAATTTACGTGTATTTTTTGTGAGAGAACACTGTAGCGAACCATGAACTATGATTTGAATCAGGGTACGAATCCCCTTACCCAACACACCCTAAAAGATTTAATTGACCGACTTGAAAATGATCACAAACAGACTTACTAAAAGAACAAGAATAACAGGCTAATTAACTACAGATAGTCATACCACTGATTAGCAATGACAGAAGGATTCGAAGTTAACTGAGGCCTCGTTTGTTGCGCATGATAGGATGATATAATTTTAGGATAATGGATTGGAATGTATAGAAAAGTATAAAATTTTGGTCAAATTGTAATTTTAAAACTTGTGGGACAAAAATAAATTCCAATCCATTACCCTAAAATAATTTTAAAAATTATGAGTCGCTATCAGTTTTCTTTTAAAAATGTTCACCAAACATAGTATTACAATTTAATTTTGTGCACCAAACAGGCCAAGGGAATTGGAAGAAAATAAAGAAAACTGATAGCGACTCACAAACTAGAAACAAATACAAATCTTTTATTATTATTATTGAGAAATGTTTAAAAAAATAGGCTTATTACATTAACACCCACTGTGTTTTATTCAAAGTACAGTAACACCCCATTGATAGAAATTAATCACGTCAACACCCATAAACTCTTTAAGAAGTTACATAGATTCTCCTTCTGTTAGTTGACCATGAGTTGACTGTTAAACTTTTAAAAAATGCGAAAAATACCCCTCCAAGTATTACAAAATGTTTCTAAGCTATATATAATATTCAAAGAGACGTTTTACCCTTATTTAGCATCAAAAAATGAGTTTATTTAATTTCACGCATTTGTAATTATAATGTTAACTCGAATAAAAATAAATATATATTTTTATTTTTTTTTTAAATCCTTTGTTTTGGTAATGTTTTCCATCCACTAAAATAACATATTAAATTAAAAAGCCATTTAATATTTAGTGCATCATTAGGGCCAATTAAACTAAATATTATAATGAAGTTAGTTTAATTAAATAATAAAGTAAATTGGACAATTTAATCCTAATAGTAAAACAAAATTGAAATTGAAATTAAACTTGAAACTTTAACGACAAAAAATATAAGGATTACAATACAAGAAATTAAACACATTAAAATTTTTAACATATTTTTATATTAACTTTTTTAAAAAAATACACACTAAAAATCAAATAAAAGAAAGAAAGAAAGCAAATATTAAAAGGGGTAATTTTGACATTTCTCACCTAAATTTAACATAGTTTAAGATAGGGGTGTTGATGTGATTAGTTTTGATTGAGAGTGTGTTAGTCTAATTTTAGTAAAACATAGAGAGTATTACTATAATAAGTCCTAAAAAAAGCCTAATCAGAATTATAATAATGGAAAGTAAAGCTAATAATTACGTACTACAAGCAACTAAGCAATTATAGATTCAAAAATTAACTCTATGGAAATAAAAGGTGAATCTAATTTCTTCTTCGACTCTTGGGTCGATGTCCTCATCGATTGGTCTATGACTAACCATTCGCATTTCTAGTCTCCTAAGGTCGTCGTATTCTTGCACTGCATATGAGTATGCAACCCTTGACTTGTACTAGTTGCACTTTATCTCTCCTACGTCGTTAGGAGTCGAGAACTTAATCTTCTGATAGTAGATGGATGTGACAGCTTTCAGCGCTCTAAGAGTTTGCCTTCCTATCACAGCGTTATACTGTGATGCTCCCTTTATTACCATGACATTTGCCATCACTGTGGCCTACCGGGGCTTCTCTCCCACTATAATGGGTAACTTAATCATGCCATGAGGATGATTAAATTTCTGGTAAACTCATACAAAGGTTGACTGGTTTTCTCCATATGCTCCTTTGAGACCCCCATCTTAGTCAGGCGATCGGAGTATAGAATATCCACCGATTTTCCATTATCCACCAAGATCCAACAGACTGTATGGTTGTCGATCATTGCCTTGACAACCAATGCATCATTTTATGGGAAGTGCACTTCATTTGCATCTTCTTCTGTAAAGATTATCTATGTACTATCTAGCTTTATAGCCTTTGACGGTCTAGTCCCGATCATTGCCTTGACAACCAATGCATCATTTTATGGGAAGTGCACTTCATTTGCATCTTCTTCTATAAAGATTATCTATGTACTATCTAGCTTTATAGCCTTTGACGGTCTAGTCAATGAGAGATTCCAAACCCTCGGCATAGTTCTTTTGGGATCTCTTTGAATCCCCCTCCTATGTACGGACCTCCATGAATCGTCTGTATAACCCTGACAGACTCACGGTCATGATCTCATCAGTTATCATCCCGCCGACGATTGTCGTTCCTATGTCCGCCTTGATGTCTCCTATCGGCTCTGAACTCTTAAAGTCAACCTTCACAGATAAGCCTTTCAATTTCATCCTTCATGTGCGTACAGTCGTTGGTGTTATGCCTAACTTCTTCATGGAACCAGCAATACTTGTTTTGGTTTCTTCTGTTTAGGTCTGACTTTATGGGGTTCCGGTCGGTATAACATGTTTCCTCTACCAACCTGGTTGTATATTTCCTCCACTCCAACGATTAGCTCATGATAAGTGTCATATCGTTGGAATGGACAAGGCCTTCTGTTGTCATCTTGGCTCAACTATTTTACTTTTGACTGATTTAAGGTCGAGGCTACCTATTTATCCCTATTTCCATTGCTTTGACGTTATGGCTATCCTGCTTCCCTGAGGTAGACACTTAATCTGCTCATTTATTATTGTTTGATCTATGCTCAGGGTCATTAGCCTCGGCCTCCCCTGTATCGATAAATCCTTGCGCCCTAGCCATAAATTCTCTATATGTAGAAGGCAACTTACGATTAAGGTCGCGCTTAAATGGGGTGCCCTTTTTCATATTGGAGAGGGCTCCCATTAAAGCCTCCTTATCAATCATATATATGATCACGACAACTGCTTCACCGAACCTTGCCGACCATTCCTTCAACGATTCTTTCAGCCTTTGATAGACCATCGCCAGATCTTATTTCGGTGGGACGTACTTCTTCACACAAATACATTGTAAGGAGAAAGCTTCCTTAAATTCGTCACAGCTTGAGATGGAGTTTGGCTTCAGCATTTCGAACCATCAGGGGGCTGAATCTGTCAAGTGGTTATGGAAGGCGCGTGACATAATTTCTTCAGAATAGTCGTACAGCAGCATGTGTCATGTATACATCAAACATGAATATATACAAGATAATACACATATATATATGAAATAAATAAATTTTATTGATGTCAAACTGTCATAAAGGCATTGTTATATTTATTTCTAAAGGCATAAACTCTAACACATAACATATTTGAGAAAAATTATTCTATTAGAACGCGTTTAAGTACATGAGATTAAAAGAGATAAATATACAAAAGTAAACATATTAAAAAATATATTTGAATAAAAACAAATCAAATAGAAATCGTATTAGGTGATAATTAATACAATAAGGACAACGATGCTATTTGGGGTATATATGAAAGAATAATATTTGAGAGTGTTGTAATAATAAAAAAAGAAGTTTAAAAAGTCAAGTACTTATAATGGCCATGTTTGAAGAAAATAATATTTTTATACTGCAATACAAAATATTTAAGTAATGAGCACATTTAACAAAAGACTTTTGAATAGAGTGTAATTGTAAAAACAAGAAATATATATATATATATTTAAATGAGGCACATTGATATGATGGATTTGTGCTTATAATTTGGTTTTCTCTAACTTGTTATTGTGTTAATTTTTAGTTAATTTTAAAGTTATTTAATTGTTTTTCATTTATTTAATTGGCATCGAAAGGAGGCTAAAAACAAGTTTTGGAGTTGAAAACCCCGAGATCAAAGCAACATGATGCTGCGCGCATAGCACCACGCCCCTACGGATAGAACTGTTCATAAACCTGCAAAACCCGCAAGCTCAACCCACCCCACCTCAACCTAACATGAAAAATACAATTTCTAGTAAAAAAAAAATTTATTTTGGCCCATTCAATGTTTGGCCCGAAGTTTTGGGGCAGGGTGTGGGTTGGACCTATAATGATCCGCACACCCCAACCTAACTTACGCTCTAACTTGCCTCCTCTAATATCTAATCTTAGGCAAACAATTCATTTCTACTCTCTAATTTCTTCATGTTTGAATTAAGTCTCTATATTTGTATTATGTTAAGACTAATTTATGAGTGTAGACTAATTTATGTTTGCTTTATGTTTGATGGACTATTTTGCTTCATGTTTGATGTTGGATTGAACTTTAAATTTTTATCTATTTGAATGTTGGAGTTATAATTTCTATTTGATGATGAACTTTAAATGTTAGATTGAACTCACCCCACACCATCCTAACTCAACCCAAACATTATTGGATTGTGAAATTTTTTTAATATTATTAAAACTAAATATGTGTAATCCGTATCTTTTAAAATAAAAAAAGAAAATCATATTCCGCACTGATCTAACCCATAAACAACTCTACCTACGGAAAAGCCAGCCATGCGATTTACACGTTTTGGGAATCGTGCTATTTAGTTCAATGCCGCGGCGCCCGTTAAGCAGGGCAGGCTGCCCAATTTGGGCGCCCTGGGCAGCACCTCGTCAAGCTCTCCAATTTGGGCTTTCTCAACTGCAGAATTTTTTTTTCAAAAATACTAGTACTTTTGAAAGACTATAAAATAAGACTTTGAGGGTTAGTTTCGCTTTCTGTACTTTTGACATTAGAGAAAAGGGGAGAAAGACGTAAGTATGGTGAAGAAGAAAAAGATTCATGTGAGAACGGAGTTTAATTTCAAATTCGATAAGTAGTTTTCTTCTTTTTAGTTCTTTTTTTGTTGAATTTCCTTTTCAGGATGTTTTTACTTTCAGTTATGCTCTAGATTTCTTTGCTACGGCTGCATGTGTAGCCAAGATGATTAATATTTGATTTCAGTTATTTTGTTTCAGTAAAGTAATTAATTAAGAGTTTATTGTTCATGATTGTTGTGTCTTCTTACAGTGTTTAATGTTTTTAATTATCTGGCCAATATTTGAATCGTTTAGAAGACCTAAACTGAAAAAATTCAATTATGAGATGTTTAGGAATAGCTTCTTGTGAGAGAAACGGTAAAGTGTGTGAGACATCTAGTGATAGTGATACAACTTGCGCAAACAATTAAGAGAACCATAGAGCGTAAAATTTTTTTAGGGTAGTGGAATTCACAACAAACGATAGTGGGTTCACACGCTATGAATTTATTTGATAGCATCCCCAGAAGAACTATTAAATAAATTAGAGTTATTCATTTTAACACATGAATAGTAAACAATGTTTAAATTACAAGACATAAATAAGAATTGTTTTGGTAAAACTTATGTGCTCTAATGTTTGCTTGTTATTGAATTTCTTTTAATTTACAACTTGTGCATTTAGTTTCTTTAATTTTTGCTATTTCAATTTGCTTTCAATTATTCATTTTTTATTATTATTTATCTATATAAAGTCAAAATTATTATAAGGTCAGTAATTATTAGACTAGTGCGCAAGGGAACGATACTCTACTTCTCATTATATTATTTGAGTGATTCGTATACTTACGAAAATTCGCATCACACATTTAAAAGCATAAGATTATTTAAAAAAAAAATAGATGTACCAAAAAACATGTTTTAATCAAAGCTTATATTTCAGTCGAATATTACAGGCATATAGAAAAATATACATATTTAGGGAAAAATATACATATTTAGGGAAAAATATTTTAATGAGGGCAAGATTAATTGGTACCAACACTTGATTTAAGAATTTTATAAGGAGGGAAGTCTTGGGTTCAAATATTGTGGGACGCGAAGAAATTAATGTGTCAGGGTCCCACAAGGTGAACTCTATAGAGGATTGAGGCGTTACAAAATCAAGGAAAACTTATTATGGCATACATGTGAGAAGAAAAAAAAAATTAACGTCGGAGTGCATTTGAAAAACAAAATTCAGCAGACTAATTAAGGAAAAGAGTATGAATATAGAGGTTACATTTGATATAATAATATATTACAGTATTCTTTTTTCATTACAGGATTGTAAGAGAAAGTAAATAAAATTTTAAGAGTAAAAGAAGCAAAACAACAAAGTTTAAAAAAAAAAAAAAGAACACGACAAAATAACTCGACGATTTTTTTGAACAGTGCCAAATGCAACTGTCATTTATAAGATAGTAATATATATATATATATATATATACGTATATGAGTGAGCGAGTAAGAGAAAGAAATAATAATAGGTTTGAGAAAAGTTGAACACAAAAGCTAAGAGAGAAAGTGATGTCAACATAAAAAAAAAAAAAAAAAATCACAAAAAAGGACAAAATAACTTGACCAATTTTTGAATAGTGAAAGAAGAGGAACTCTTTTATATATAATATAGTAATAAATATAATATATGTAGACTAAAATTCGTATTTTATTATCCCTCTCATAGTATTTTCTCATACCGTAACAATTTAAAAATGACGGTAATGTCTCTATCTAGAATTTTGGGATTTCTAATCTCATATCTTTGAAGACTGTCAAATTTAGATTCTTTCTACGTGCAGGGAAACTTTACGTTAATTTTTTATTTTTTTATAACCTTTGAAAATTTTAGGGTTTTACCGGTAGTCTCTTATAGTCTTTTAGCTTTTGTCATAACATAATAGAATTATTCTTACTTTTTGGACACCAAAAAATAAAGATAGTTCTAAGCAAACAAATTGATTATAGGTAAATTTCGTTGTACTATCTGTTATCTGATAATGTGAGTGTCACTTTTTAGTGGTTTACAAAAATTTTATGAAAATTTTTATTTGTACTCGATCAATACTTATACACTTTCATATCCGAAATAGTTTCAGAAACTAACACATATTTTGGTCTAATCTACTCAAATTTTGACATATAACTCGTTATACTCATAATATACTATCATTAAAAAAATTTGAAATTTTGTCCCTAATAATATCTTACATTTTCACGTTTTTGCCCCAAAACCTATAAATTTTTGCATCTTAATTCACTTATGTTTTTCCTTAAAAAATTTTTCATTTCCATGAGGGTAACCTTTAGTGCGAAAACTTGAGTTATTTGTCAAAATCAAAAGGATTTGAGCTATAGGTTTAAACATTTTACACGTTCACAAATATGTTTTAAAACGAGACTTAAGCTGAAAGTTCTTAAATAAACACTATAACTTACATATTAGTGTGATAATAATTAACAGAGAAAGGCCTATGCATATATATATAGACAAATCCGAAAGCAATTTTAACAAAATACTAAAGCAAATCTAATTCCTAATAATCAGTGAATTCCAATAGTACCTAAATAATCCTAGTAGAAAAATATGACCATCTAAAGGTTAAATAAATCTAAATAATTTTATAGATAAACACAAATTTTAAATTTCTATTATCCTTTTTCCTTATGAAAGAGTTGATGAATTTCTTAAATGTGAGATTTTTTTTTTTGAATTCCTTATATCTTATCAAAACTGTTATAAAATATTTTATGTTTGGTTGGAGGATTCGAACCATGATTTGAATTATGGTTCATGGTTCGCTACAGTATTTTCTCTCATAAAATATACACGTAAATCGAAAATAATTCTAATAACATGATTCTAATCCATGAACTAAACGTCTCATTAAATAAAAGTTTTTGTTTCTAATGAATTAATCTAAGGGTACAAATGATGTTTTATGTCTTACAGATCAATTAAAAACTATCAAAATGAATTTTTTCTTATAAATATAAATGTATCTGTTTCTAATATTAGAAACACTTTATAGTTCAATTAACGAAGATTTCAAAATGATATTTTCCCTGCAGTTGAAATATAACCTCGCCCTTTACAATTATATCCTATTTTATTTTTTTATGCTTCATAAAAATATTATTGTAAAGAAGGCATTTCTTATTGTGAGATTCTAAAAAAAAATTTTATTGGTAGAAAATTTTTTTTTTAATTATTAAATTAAAATTCTAACGTTTAAATTTATGTAAATTTATATTAAAATTTATAACGCATTATATAAAATTATTCTGAATGCATCAGTAAAAAATTAATTTAACAGTAAAAAAAGAGATTGTATGGATAGAAGTTTCGTGAGATTCCACCTAAAAGTAACCCGGCAAAGCCGCCGAAGGCGGCGCCAAAAAAGCAGTGGGCTTTCTTTTTTTTTTGGTTTCCTTCCTTTCTTTCCACCCACCAAGTCCTGCATCGGCTTTTTCTGTATTTTTCCTTCAATTGGGTCCCACTCAAAAGCACTTTTTGACTCACTTTTGGCCTTTTTTTCAATTTCTGTTTCTTTTGTCATCTCCTTCCGATCTTCCGTCGTCCATACCCGTTGCTAGGAGGGCTAGATTTAAATTTTTAATTTGAATTAAAATATAATATTTTTTTAAAATTTTTTATTGTAAAAATTTATAATTAAAAATTTGAATTAAAAAAAATAAAGGAGCGGTGGTTCATCCCCAGTTTGCTGACTTGTTAGCCAAGTGGCACAACCCCACCACCTTCTACGTACTGATCCCATGAATACACAAATCAGGGATCAACAACATCCGACCCAGAAAAGGAAAAAGATAAAGACAGAGAAAATCAAAACAAATAAAAAGACTTCAAAAAGTTGAGAAAAAAAGATGGGGAAGAAAAAGAAAAGGTTGTCTTTTTATTCTCACTTTTGAAGGGAGAGGGAAAAATAAATAAATAAAAGTGGCCCTTTTGATGCTTAACGTTCTTGGTGCTTTTACCACGGAACATGACTTTTTGGGTACTTTCAGTTTTAGTTTAAGATTTGTCTTTGCCTTTCGGTAGAGGTTTATGGAAATGTGCTTCTTAGTTTGCCAAGCAATTATCATTACTTTCTAGTGAGGGAAAAAAAAAAAAAAAAAAAACACATTTGTTAGACGAGTTATGTCTGAGAATAATGACAAGTACAATATTAGTGAAAATGGCAATAATATGGATCAGGGTATCAAGCTCTTCGGAAGAACGATTCCCTTGTACGGTGTGCAGATTTCTTCGGCCAAGTCTGAGGTCAGTTAATATTGTTCGTATACAATTTGCTTTTCTATTTGAAATATGTTACCCTTCTGAGTTATTTGCGTTTTTCTACGGAATACCAAACTTGTTATTTTTCCTTATTTTTATCTAACTTGTTCTTATGGGGAAGGTTACAACTTTCTGGGTTTTTTTTTTTTTTTTTTTTTTTTTTGGTTTTTTTTTTTTTTTTTTTTTTTTTGGTCTTCGTCATTTATGTAATTTGTTTACGAGCTTCTTCTTCTCTTTTGGTTTCTTTAAAGGGGTTTTTCCACGTTTTTTTTTTTTGTTGCCTATCTTAAAGTTCGCGGAGAATCAATTATATTCTACTTTGAGATTCTTCATTGCATCATAAACGCGATAAGTTTAATGTTAAGGATGCCTTGCAAATGACCTCAAATATTATTCAGTTTTTTTCTTTGATGCAAACTAGTTTTGGGAGTGGATTTCTCTATAAGATGATTTATTTATTTGTTTGTTTTGAAAGGACTCTATCTGGGGATTTTACTAACTTTTTATTTGAAGTTACCACTTGGTGTGTTAACGTCAGAATACAGGAATAAGGGGTTATTTAGTTAAGGGATTCGTACTCCGATTCGAATTATGATTCATGATTCATTATAGTGTTTTTTCTCACAAAAAATACACGCAAATAAAAAATAATTCTAATCTTATAATTTTAATCCATAAACTAAACGTCTCTTTAAGTCACTTTGTTTCAGCTTATGAATAAACACATGCTTTAAGACAAGGATTACTTTTGTTTTAGCTCTGTTTTCTCTTTCTCCAAACAATCTTATTACTGCAGTTGAAATATAACCCCGCCCTTTACAATTATGTGCGTTTAAATTGTAGTTTAAATTGACGTTTGAATGTGTAGTTAAAGTTTTAATTTAAACAGTGCATAAAATTTGAATTTGTGTTTGGTATGTGCGAAAAGTATAGAGAGTAGACACTTTTTACTGTTTAAAAATAGTTTTAAACGATTGAATTTGATGGGGAAGCTAAACTCTAAGTCGGGTCGTTTTACTCAGTTTAAACGTAAAATATAATTTAAATTGCATGCTTATCAAATGTTAGTTTAAACTGTACTCACTGTTCAAATTAAGTTAAACTTAACTAAATTAATAAAACAAACAGGTGCTTTGTTTATTACAATTTCAAATAAATTCCAATAAGAACAGAAACAAAAATTGAACTGAAAGACTTTATTGATCTGAAAACTCAAGAAAGAGTACAAGTAAAGTTCAGTAATTCAAGAGATTAGACACTCTCCCCTGCTTGGTGACTCTCCAAGAGTTGTCCCACACAAATTCTAGTTACTTCCCTCCCTATCTCTCAGCTACCTTCTTCCTTTTTATTTCCCTCAATTTCTCTAACTAACCTCCTAACAACCTAAAGTCCCTAATAACTAACAACTTCCCCTCCTAACAACCCGAGCCTCATCCTCTTGTCAATAACACCTCACCCAACCCTCTTATTCCTCCTAATGAAAACTTACCTAATTAAAGGCTTATCATTTTCCTGTACTAGCAGTGGCGGAGCCACTTGAAGATGAACGGGAGCAGCCGTCCCCACTCAAAGTTTTTTTTTAAAAAAATATTACCTTTAAAAATTTTAAAATTTTACACTTAAGTTTTCATTAAAATAATATATTTTTTCACTAAAATAAATATATTTTCTTATATGTCTCCACTAAGATAATTTGTTAAAAAAAATTTAATATACGTTTTCACTGAAGTGAAAGACTGATTCCGTCACTGAGTACTAACATACTTGATGCTCTTTATCCTTATCTTATCCGTGCACTCTTCACAAGACAGAAATGCTAGATTATTATATCTAAAAGAAAAAGGAAGAAAAAGGTTTTTAATAATTTAAAACTTGATTGAGACAGCCATTAACATCGACTAATAAGGGCTTATAAGTCCGTTTTTCTGTTCTAACTTATTGTGCGTGACAAGTCATTCGTGATGTATATCATCTTTGGATAAATAAAATAGGTGATTATTCTGTTGTCGTTTTTAACCAACCGCCAATATGATTTTATTTTAAATTTCAGGATAGCTGCAGTGATGTAACAAAAGCAGAACTGGATAGCCTTAATGCAGAAAATTCAAGTGAGCAAGAGAGGTCGCATGGTTTTAGAGACAATAAAGATGAACACACAGAAACTAATAATAACTCAGAGCAAGAGAAAGTCTTCAAGAAACCAGATAAAATCCTTCCATGTCCAAGATGCAAAAGTTCAGACACAAAATTTTGTTACTTCAATAACTACAATGTCAACCAACCTAGGCATTTCTGCAAGAACTGCCAGAGGTTGTGGACAGCTGGTGGAACAATGAGAGATGTTCCGGTGGGTGCTGGGCGACGGAAGAACAAGCACTTAGCGTCTCACTTCCGACAGATGCTAGCATCGGGCGACAGAACACAGGCTGATAGATTAGAAACTACAAATTCAGGCCAATCCCAACTTCTGACTTATGATGAATCCTCTACAGGGAAAGTTTTAAGATTTGGTCCAGATCAAGCACCTCTATTTGAGCACAAGGAAACTATGCTAACTCTTGGCAATGCAAAGGGATTTATTGAGATGAATTCCGTCAATTATCCAGAAAAAGAACAGGATCCTCCACCAGCCCCATCTGCCTTAACACAATCTGGTTATGAGCGAAGCGAATTACATGAAAATCCGATGCAAGGATATGTTGATGAGCCAGCTTCTCGTCCGCTAGAATGCCAATCTATTCCTTCATTGGTTCTCTCTCGGAACCCTGGTTGGAATAATGCGAGTTCTGCTGTGAAATCGCACTATTCTCGGCACTTTGGTGCGTCGAATTCCAGTGCCTTAAACCAAGTTCAGTGGTTTCCCACCCATGTTTTAGCTGTACCAAGCTCTTTTCCATCAACCATTCCTTTGCAATTTGTTCCAGCTTCGTACTGGAGTTGTATTCCAGTATGGACTTCTCCAACAGGGAATATGTCACTGAGTGCAGGATCCTTTAGCTCCATGTCTCCATCTTCCTCCGCCATTAACAATCGCTACATGGGCAATATGTCACCAACCTTCGGCAAGCACTCCAGGGATTCTGAATCCATAGATAGCGAGCCTCCCGAAATGCGAGTTTCAGCCCCGAAAATACTGAAAATTGATGACCCGAATGAGCCTTTAAGGAATCCAATTCAGACCAGGTTCGGCATTAAGCTTGATGAGGATGATCTTGTTGTGAAAGGTAGTGTTCACAAAAAGTTAATACATAAGATTGAAGGAAAGGACCATGTACATTCCTCTCCAGTCATGACAGCAAATCCAGCAGCCATTTCTCGCTCTCATACATTCCGAGAAAGTGCCTGATTTAGCTCCCCTGTTGTAATATTTCTTTCTCGAATAAACATAATTAAATTGCATATATACTTGCCGTTTACACTTTGTAGTACACATTATCTTTATTGCTGCATAGAGATCCTGCATTCCTCTTGTCAGGAAATTTAATAGAACATTAAGCAACTTATTAGAACCTCAAAACGATAGCATAAATTTTATTAAAAAAAAATTAATAAAAGTGATAAGGATCACAATAAATAATAATTTACGTCCTTATTTTAGGCACAAATTAAAAAAAAAGTAAAAATAAATTTAGCGTTTAGTATTGTATTAGAGTTTGAATAAGTTTCGCAAAAACTATTTCAGTAAGTCTCCAATATTTGGATTGTTTCCATTATTTGTTAATTTCTCATTCTTCCCCATTAATAGGCTAAAAATTGTTTTTTACAATTCATACTTGATTAATGAGATTGAATTTCTATACTCCTTCTCCATTGTTCATCTTCTTCCATCTTTTTCTCTAATTTCTCTTATATTTCTTTCTTCATTGTTCTACATCAATTGGTAACAGAGGGCAGTTTGATTCCTGTGGCCTACATTGTTTACAATTTCTTTTAGCCCAAAAACTCTCAGAAATACTAAAAATTAAACCAAGTTGTGTGGCACCACCTTAAAGTATACCGTTGTTTTCCACCCTCACCTCAAACTGATGATCAAACGTTAGTTGTTAATTGTAACTATGGTGACGTACTTAGATGTTTGGTTGGTGTGAAATTTGGAATTGGGATCTAATTTTACCTACTAATGAGTTTGCTTTAACAAATAGGCCTTGTTCATTTCGCTGATTCGAGTTTAGAATTCGAGTTTTGCTACAGTAAAAAAGCTCTCACAAACAATCACATCTAATTTTTTTGCTACAATAAAAAGCTCTCACATAAAATTACATCTCAACTTGAATTAAAAACTCGAATCAGCGAACTAAACGGGCTATATATTAACCGCTTCCACCGGAAAAAAAAACCCTTGAAACTTGTTTACGGTCTTCCATCTCTACAATACATCCATCTACTTCCTTTGTGGCCTAATTACCATCCCTCTGCCTTGGTCCTTTGCTGATCACATTCATGACCTTCATGCTAAGATAAGATAGAAAATTGCTTTAAGTAATGAAAAATTAAAAATCTTTTGCTGATGCAAATCGTAACAAAGGAAATTCAAAGAGAGTGATTATGTTATGGTTCGCATTCGTTGACGGTGGAAATTCGTCAACTTGAATTACCCCTCATTACGGATCTCTCAACTTGAATTACCCCTCATTACGGATCTCTGAGATTTTCACTATATTCTCTGAAAGAGTACAAGAACACTTACGAATTCTGTAAGAGCAGAAAGTTGTGTGTGAAAAATAATGAGGGACATTGGTGTCTATTTATAGGCTTTCCTCATCAATTCAAATTGGACTGGGACTCGTGCGTTTAGTTGATGAATTTATGTCACGGTTCATATCATAGTTCGTGGTTTGTTATAGTGTTTTCTCTTACAAAAACACACGTAAATTTTAAATCATAATTCTAAATTTATGAACCAAACGTCTAAATATCCCTAACCCTAGGATTTATGATAAGCAATTATCCATTAATAATTTCTGGGATAAATAAACTCTGACATATTTATCTTCTTTATAGTCCTCGGATCATCTGGATATTTTGGCTTTATCTCGTCATTTGGGCCACCTGACGTGGACTTGTTCCTTGGAGTAGCTTCAACGCCTAAGCACAAGGTCGTAGCTTCTGGAAGCTTCAACTATAGTGTAATAATTGCTCCAGCTTGGAATAAAGGCGTTTCAAGCTTCTCATAGGTCGATGTTAACGTTCAACCCATCGAGCTGATGATATGGATTTCCCTTCTTTGTTAAGCTTCGCGATTGCGGTTCTAAAAGAGTGTAATGATGATGCTTCGTCAGGGATAAGCTTCCCAAGTAGTGGGAGAGTAATGTCGGTCATGTTAATAGACACGTCTTCCTAGTTGACGTTGCACGTGTCAGTCGAGGATTCTATCTCAGTCTTTGGACCCTGATCTTAGATTCCTGCACTTTTTCTAGCCGTTAGATGATGTCCTTTTATCTCCATTGATGGATGGGCGGTTTTCCATTCTAATGGTTGTGATTTGGTTTTCCATCTATAAATAGACTTAAAAGTGGATTATTAAACTATTTTATTTAAAAAATGTGCATGGTATCTTTCAAATTTCATCCTCAGAAAGCCGTAATTAAAGTTTGGCCTGTTTGATCATTGATTTCCTACTTAGAGGAGTTCAAATCATGCCACCAACCAAGTTTTGGAGTTCTTCAACCGGATTGTCAACAGATTTCTTTCATCCTTTTCAACGATTTTTGAATCTCTTTTTGTTGATTGTCTTCATTTTGCTTTCTTGTATGTTGCTTGTATTTCAGATGCGTTAGAAATGGCAAAATTTAATTTAACTGTGCACATAACTGGGTTTTAGTTCTGCTTCGTTTTTAAATAATGTTTGTGGATGTGGTTTTGGACTTGGTGAATGTGAGTCTTTAAGACCATCTCCAATATAAAATTAATATCAATTGTATATTTAACATTAAAAGATATGATATGATATGTTATTTTCATTTTTTTTAATGTATAATACTATTTAAAATGCTAAATTTTTTTTTTTTTTTCATAATCATTTAGCCTTGAAAGTTGTAAAAGTAAGCTTTTATTTTTAAAGTAATTAGAAAATGTAAAAGTTACAATGATTACATGAAAAAGTAAACATTTCAGCAAATAGTAATTAAATGCTAAATTTTCAATATGGTATACTTGGTGAGAAATTTGTTACAAAGTATAACATATGAGAAATTTGACACAACAACTAACATTACATTGGAGAGTGTTTTTTGCACTCAGAAACTAAATTTATAATTAGCACAACAATTATAACATTGCATTAGAGATACTCTAAGATTTTAGGTTTTTAACATTGCAAGTACAAGGGCCTGCTCTTTAAAGTTTCAAAACTTTCACCTTTTGATACATTATTTCGAGTTTCTCTAGCATGAATCTTGTTCTTATGGGTTTGATGCCTTAGGATCTTGCAGTGACCTCTTGACGTTTAGGGTTATCCATGAAAAATTTCATAATTTTATATTCAGTTTCCTTTTTAGAAAAATGTCCCCGAAAAAGGATAAGAGTCTAGAGCTTCCCAAAAGTGTACGACCAAAACCTTCCGAGAAGTTCGTATTGGTTTGGAAAATGATTTTCTATGCAAAAGCGTGTACTGGATCGTGTATAATAAAAATTTTAATAAACTTTTGACATACTCTATAGAACACATTAATTTATGCACGAATAAATTAATCAAGTTAATTTAAGAATAAATTTACCTGTCGAATGATTAGGCCATTAACTTAAGTGCTTTGACTACGAACGTTTCTCGCTCTAAGCTTGTTTGGAATATCCGAATCTTCCTGCTCAATTCTTTGAATCTATGAAGACGTGTGTGTGAGCACAGTTGAAGCAAAATGAGATTACCACTCAAAACACTCAAGTACTCCATGGACACCAACACATGTACGATGTGGAACTGTGACGAAAATTTTCCTTTTTTCTCACTCTATAAAACCGGCCACTTATTGCTAGGGATAACAAAAATTGTGTTTTTCAATTTTCTGCAATCTCCTATTTATAGAGTAGCTATCGAACTCCCAGAAGAAACCTAATCTTTATCTCTAAGATAAAGCTTGATAATTATCTATTGCTTCTAATTAATCTTGGAAACAAAATCCTCTTTCCTTTATCCTATTATGGTCGGCCATAACAGGAATATACCCCTTAGGGTTGGCATTTTCAGCAGATAATGGAAGGAGAAAAAATTTTCTTTATCTTAAGTCTAATTTTGACTCAAATTCAAATTCTAACTAAAGTCAAAGTTTAATCAATTTGAATTTTAATTGGATAACTTATCCAATAAGTCAATTGGATAACTTAGAGAACAAACAACTAAATCTTAATGGGATTTACACTAAAATTGGCGCCCACCACTTGTGATCAACATCACTTGTGTGTTCTAAAATTCAAATTAAATAATCACATTATTTAATATTTAATTAATTCTTAATTAATTAATTTTGAGTGTCTTATTTAGAATTTCATAATTCTAAAATTTTCATTTTGCCATGAATATCTTGTAGAATTATAAGGACGATACGGGAACTCATGGACCTATAGTTCCGAGCTCTAACAAAATTAATAATTAATTAAACTTCTTTAATTAATTCATTTATTATATTAATTCCAAATTTATTCCACTATAAACTTAGAATTGCACTCTCGCAATTATAGATATAATTTGCTTCCAAACTATAAAGTGTTCATTTGATATTGCCATTACATATAGATCAATCCTCCATAAATAATTCATAATTAGAGTTAGGTGAAATCCGTTAACCTCTCTAATTTCATCTTTATCGTTGAGTACATTGATTCTCCAATGGATAGTGATTCATAAAACAAATTCATGAATAAGAGCTTCTACTAATCTAAGTACTGAATCAACCCTCAAGAGAATTATTTATCTGTTTGTTTCTCAAGAAAGAATGGATTCTATGTGATGACCCTTACTTTTGGTTATCACTACTACGTTCATACTTAATTCATATCTTAACATATACAACTTTAAAACTATAAGACCTTATGATTCACACCCAAAAGTGATGGTCACAAGCGGTCAATTGTAGCACAGAAGGGCGGTCGTATCCACAGAGAGGTAACAAATAAACAAGAAAGATTAACAGAATAAAAGCGTATGAGAAAGATAAATAACAAGTGAATTAAAGAAAAAGAAGAGTTTTTAAGATTTTGTTGGAAATAAAATAAAAAGGAGGAAATTTGTGTGGAGAAATTCAGTAGTGTAAATGGTAAGGTGTCGAGAATTCCTAATGTCTCATTTACCAATTCAAGTTTTGATTCACAAAATAAAAGAATTGAATAAATTAAGTCTCTATATTAACTCCAAAAATATTATCATTACAAGTTATCTAAAATCGACAATCTATCAATTTGACAATATTGCAGTAAAAGACAATTTGTAAAATAATTTGAATAACAAGACAATGCGTGACAACATTACATAAGAAAAGCGTGACTGAACTTATATAAAAATTGGCACACAATATTTTGAAAAGTAATAGAAAAATAGATGAGATTTAATTCATTAAGATGTTGAACTTTACAGCACAAGGAATCAAAACCCCGAATTGGGTCACTCAACAGAAATTCATCTCTAACCTCACCAAGAGAACTCTAGCCTAGCTTGCAAAACATTCTCACAAGTTCTAGAGAGAAAATATGAGACTGACAGCAAGACGAAAAAAAACTGAATATTCAAAACTTTTTAAAACCTTAGGCAAACCCTCTTATTTATAATGTTTAGAGGTTGCCTGTCAAATAAGGAAACAAACAATAAAAATAGAAAATTACAAAGCAAAAGGAAACAAAATAAAATTACACATAAATTAGGAAAAATCATATATTTAATTTGGGAAAGAAATCCGGTAATTTGCTCTGATTTTTAGGGAAGAAATTCAGATTCAGCATCAAGGGGACACGTGTCGCGCTACAGTTGGAAGATGGAGTCATTTCACCACGTGTCGCGCTAGGAGTGGTTGGAGTGTGCTGACGCAGAGTCAGAGTGGGGGACAGCTAGGACCTGCAGTGGACAGGTGTCGCGTGCAGAGTGAACGGCAGGTCTAGCGTGAGCAGACACGGGACCCACGCTAGAGAAAACTAGGACGCCCTTAGCTGCTGCGTGTGAAGGACGCGCCCGCTTAAATGGGACGGTGCTGGAGACGCGTACGTACGCGAGTTGAAGAGCTTGGTGCATTGGGGCCTGCTTGCTGATGCGACTTTGCCGGCTCAGTTACTCGGCTCTCTCTCTCTGATTGGCTTTTGTGGCTCGGCTAAAAGGCTTGAAAATATGGCTTTCATGGCTTCTTCTTGTGTAGCTTTTTACACTGCTTTCATCTGTAAATAATTAAGCAAAAACTAGACAAATTCTAATTAAAAATATTATAAATAAAAATAATGGAATTGTTTAATTAAAACTTAAATATTTTAATATTATATAAATCAAAAGCAATATTTAGGGTGCATTTTCATGCACTTATCACCTTAAGTTTAGGCTTTTTTTCTTGAATTTAATAGTAAAATAAATATTAATATACTTTGCCGGGATAAAACTTCGATTACTATTTTATATTGAAATTCAAATATTAAAAATATTTATCCAAAAATATTTGCAACTTCTTAATATTGAATAATTTGTAGATAAAACTCTTTTAAAACCTTAAAATATGTTCCTAAACGTGGTCATGCAGTTGATGTACCATTTGTATTCCACTACCGTTCAAATGCCATTAATGTGATAACATTTTGGGTACATCATCATACTTCGTGACTTAAGGTTGCTAAGTATAGCCTCATTATCCGGTATACATTACTTTCATTACATAACTTACTTTTACATCCATAAAAACTATTTACTTTATACATATAGCAGCGTTTTCAAAACACGTGGTGCATCCATTACCCACTTGCCCACATCCCACTACTTCATCCTTTTCTGCACGCCCAAAAAATAGGTTTCAAGGAGTCGGTGCCTTACCCGAGCTTCCTACAACACGAACAAACGAAATGAGCTTCCGGTCAACAAGTAATAACATACCGCAATAAATATAAACATTAATGCATACCCATATATGCATTCATGTCATACATCCTAACACATTTTCTAAACATTTAAAACGTTCATCATATTATGCTTTGTTACAACTTTCGATGCTTTCTTATAACTTTTGTTGTTGTGTCGTTTGTTTCTTATAACTTTTACTTCTTATGGGCCTTGTACCCGTTGTACTGTTGCAAGCATAACCAATGAGGAGTGGGGTAGCTAACTAAAACCAACTTACCCACGGTTTTCATTTCATTCATAGTAACCTCCCTTACGAAGGCTGGTACAAACAGTTTTATTAACTTTTTGTCATTTACCATCTTTCCTTCATTTATCATCTTACTGTCATCTTTTCTTATCATAAAAGTAATTTTAATCTTAATATTGCGTTTTTACGCGTTACTATAAATTTTCTCTGAAATTTGACTTCATTTCAAAGTTTGACTTTTTGTTGAATTTGACTTCGTCTTTGACTTTTGACTTTTTTACATATTAAAATTCTACTGCTACTTTAAGCCCATATGCACATTCATCGTAATAAATAATGCTCAAGAAACATCTTTCACATATTAACATTTAGTGAACTTATAGTATGCACAATTTTGTGCAACACAGATAAATAAGCTTATTCGTGTCGTAGACAAAAAGAACTACTGGTACTTACAGAAGTTTCGCTAAAGTTTTGACTTTCGAGTCACCAACAACTTTACTGCTTTGATCGCTTACTAGTCCGGTCATATAAATTCTTGATCGTTACATTTACAATCTAAGATCAGTAATTGAAATACAGTTTGACTCGAATTCGTTGTTTCATAAATATTATTTTCTTAAAGTACGTATGTTGTGTCTAAAATCCTTAAAGAGATCTATGATTTTATGTTTGGTATCCGGACCGAAACATCTCCTATATCACCAATGTGCACCAAACTTGTGCACATTTGGCCTTAAGTCACATATTGGACCTGTTTTAGAAATAAGCCCGAGAAAAATGCTATTTCTCAAAAGTTGTTCGAAACGAAATTTTCTTTCACTTGATGTTGGTCACTTTTTGAAATTAAGCTTCTACCGTAGTCTTCTAACCAAAACAGCGCTGGGTATCATTTTCTGGGTCATGACATTCCATCTCGTATATTAACATTCCCAGTTATAAAATTCATCATGTCTCTAAGATACAAATAATATGATTCAGAGTCTGTTAATAACTCAGGATTAAGATCATTCTATATATGACCATCAGTAGACATAATTTCTATACTTAATAGAAATTATCAGAAATTCATATTGTGTCTGTGTCTTGGTTCCACACAATCTTTTTATGCGTAATACACATATTCAATATCTCACCACGTTAATAGTGCAGATAACATCGTTCTATTCTAAATGAGAATGACATGTATTAGTAATGCTTTAGTTAAAGATTTTGAGTTTTAATTAAATTCATTATGCACATCATTTTGATTATTATCCTTAATATTATCCTCTCGCATATAATACTTATATACAATATGTAAGGTCACATAAATAATCATAAAATTTTCAATGATATTTATAAAATGTTCAATAATATATGCACACAAAATAATGAGTAAACTCTTTTATTAAATAAATAATAAATATCCTATGCTTTTAGGACATCATTCCCAACAATCTCTCACTTGTCCTAAAGCATGTGTGACATGTTTTTTATCCCAAATCCTTCTAAATGCCTATCAAACATGTTCATTGTCAAGTGAACGAGTCAGAAAGGTTGTTCTCTGATGTGATCTTCATAATTGCTACATTGTTTCTCACTACTATGTCTCTGATCAGTCCATGCAAAACAAGGGTTAGACCCGTCACTGCGTGCTGTAGAGCAATCAAATTGCGCTGTAGTGAGTCCGCAACCAGTACGAACCTCTGGCCCGAGCATTGCAATGCACAAAGTGCCTGCGCACCCAAGCGTGCAGAACTGCGCGCCGGCGCGCTAGACATGCCTAGTGTTCATACTGTTTTCGGGACTTCTTGTTAGCCTAGCGCTTCATTCAGAGGGTTTAAGCTTCGTGATTTCGGCTTTGCAGTTTAGGTTATCTCCAGATCTTCAACCTCATACCATGTAATATCTAACCCTAATCTAACCACCCGAAACCAAGAATTACAATAATTATTATTCCCGAATAAAATTACAAATATTTTAATGAACGAATATTAACCAATCCATGGAGCCATATAATTAAAGATCAAATCTATCATCCATTCATTCATCAACACGAATAAATATAAACATCCATAATTAAATGCAAGTGCCTAACCATCACATACATGCATAATTAAATATCATATATTTAATATAATATTGATTATCACATAATCAAAACATAAATTAATATAGTCTATAGACCGCTTTAATACCAATTGTTAGTTTTTTAAATGATTTTCTATGTGGAAGCGTGTATCTGGCGGATCGTGTATAACAAAAATTTTAATAAACTTTTGAGATACTTTATAGAATACAGTAATTTATGTATGAATAAATTAATCAAATTAATTTAAGAATAAATTTACCAAGCGAATGTTTAGGTTGATAACTTAAGTTCTTTGACCACGAACGTTCCTTGCTCAAAGCTTGTTTGGATTACCCAAATCTTCCTCGTCAAAATCTACGAAGACGTGTGTATGGGCACACCTAAAACAAAATGGGATTAGTACTCAAACCACTCAAGTATTCCATCAGAACCAATACATGCACGACGTGGAACTAGGACGAAAATTTTCTTTTTCCACACTCTATAATACCGGCCACTTATTGCTAGGGAGAGCAAAAATTGTGTTCTCCAATTTTCTACAATCTCCTATCTATAGAGTAGCTATCAGACTCGTAGAGGAAATCTAATCTTTATATTCAAGATAAAGCTTGATAATTATCTATCAGTTCTAATTAATCTTGAAAACAAAATCCTCTCACCCTTATTCTATTATGGTCAGCCACCACATGAATATACCCCTTGTGGTTGGTATTTTCAGCAGATAAAGGAAGGAAAAAAAATTCTTCTTTATCCTATGGTCTAATTTGACTCAAATTCAAATTCTTATTAAAGTCAAACTCTAATCAATTTGAAATCTTATTGGATAACTTACCAAATAAGTCAATTTGATAACATAGAAAGCAAACAACCAAATATAAGTGGGATTTACACTGACATAGGCACCCATTACTTGTGTGTTCTAAAATTCAAATTAAATAATCACATTATTTAGTATTTAATTAAATATCAATTAATTAATTTTGAGTGTTTTATTTAGAATTTTATAATTCTAAAATTTCTATTTTGCCCTTAATGTGTTGTAATATTATGGACTTATAATTTCGAGCACTAATAAAATTAAAAATTATTTAAAACTCTTTAATTAATTAATTAATTCTATTAATTCTAAAGTCATTCCACTATAAACTTGGAATTGCGCTCTCACAACTGTAGATATAATTTACTCCTAAACTATGAAGTGTCCATTTGATATAGTCACTACATATAGATCAATCATCTATAAATAATTCATAATTAGAGCTAGATGAAATCCTTTAACCTCTCTAATTACATCTTTATCCTTGAGTACCATTGATTCTCTAATGGATAGTGATTTATATAACAAATTCATGAATCAAAGCTCCTACTAATCCAAGTACCGAATCAACCCTCAAGAGAAATATTTATCAGCTTATTTCTCGAGAAGGAATGGATTCCATATCGTATATTCACATTCCATATCGCACAGAAAATTATTTTCAAAACTAACAATTATTGTCAGAGCGGTCTATAGACTATATTAATTTATGTTTTGATTATGTGATAATCAATATTATATTAAATATGCGATATTTATTATGTACGTATGCGATGAGTAGGCACTTGCATTTAATTCTGGATGTTTATATTTATTCATGTTGATCAATGTATGGATGATGGATTTGGTCATTAATTATATGGTTCCATGGATCGGCTATATTCGTTCATTAAATTATTTATAATTTTATTCGGGAATTAGGATTATTGTTATTTTAAGATTCGGGAATTAGGGCATAGTCTCATGAAAAGTAGATGGAAGGAATCGATATAAGAAACTACACTGTGAAGTTGCCGAAAAACCCTAGCCCCCGGTCGTGACCATGCAGCCCCGACTGAACCACCTAGCCCCAGCGGAAGAAGAATGGTTGTGCCGCGCTTATGCACTAGCCACACGAGTTTCCGCGCCCCGGCGCTCTACTCGTGTAGGCATGCGTGCTGTTAAGAGAACCTGCGCACCTTTGGTGCAGCTTGGTGGCCAGCGCCACCTGCGGCGGCCAGTGCGCATAACTGGTCTGCCCGCAAAGCAGGGGTGGCTGGGCTGCCCCGCCAGCCAGTAAAAACGGGCCTTATAAGCCCATTAGAGTTTCAGAAACCCGTTGTTGAGCGTAGAAAATTCCGCAAGTGTCCCAGAATTAAAAAGAAGGAACTCGTCGACACAAAGATGACGAATAACCAAAGACCCGAATAACGGAGGATTATAATCAAAGACCCATTTATGTAATGGAATAGAATAATTATTATAATTATTTATTTATTTGATTTGGTTGTAATAATTATTGGATCAATATGGTTGTATTTTATTTTTTTATGGAACCCGATCAAATTCATCTCAATAGCCGATTATATATTTTATACTTATATCTAGAGGATCGAGAGGTCGAGAAGCCTTAAAAAGAGTTAGAAGATTTGTTTTGCCAAATAGATATATGTATAAGTTTATACAATGGATTATAACATTACGAGTTGAATCCTAATAGTTCTAAAAAAGTTTCTAAAACCGATTCCAATGGGCTATTTGTATTTTTTTTTATTGCTAAATCCGACACTAAATATATATATATATATATATATACACGATGTTTTAATGGTTACATTTTCATCGTGAGTACACATTAAATATATAAATTTAATGATGTGATGTGATATTAATCCAATCTCATAACTTTTAAATGTTTTTAGTTAACTATCCAATTGATTATAGTCGTCAAATTAATATCTTATGACTAAAATAATAATGGAAAATATTATTGTAACTATTAAAACCACATGTATATATATAGTTTATATAAATAGCGAGAAAAGATAACTGATGTCAAAGTTACTTAAAACACCTCCAACTAAGTTGGCACTCTCTAAACACTTATCATTTACTAAGCCAACAACTCCAATATTATCAAAATAAAAATAAAGATAAAAGTACAACCAAAGACTCAGAAACAATTAAAACTACAACCCAAAGGTTAAAAACAATTGAAACTAGCTAGGCAAAAAACTAAACTAGAATAAAAAGAACTTTGTACATCTAAACCAAATTAGAAAATGTCGGGTGAATAGTTTTCTAAGCTTTATTTACTTTCTAGATTACATTACATTTTTTCATATTATTGATCTCTTACATCAGTGTGTAATTATCATAATTTTAGAAACTATTTATTAGAAGTAATTATATATTAATTATTATTATTTTCAAAACGATATGCTTTATTGAATTTTATAATTAAAAATGATGATTTATAGATGACAAAATTCAACTAATAAGTTGTTGCAAATTAAATCACTAGTCATAAGCAATGATTAAATTAATTTTACTCCTGCAGCATTAATATTTTCGACAATTATTATATTTTGGAAAATTTCAACGTTAAAAAAGAAGCACCACGTCATGCCCTAGTCAATAATATATCAAATTCAATGTCCTTATCATGTCATGTCATCGCTAAATTATTCGACAAACGAACTACGGGACATGCAGTCCCACATATAATTTGTTGTGGCGGAAAGATGTGTACCCTTTTATTAGTGATGTACATATTTTATCATCGCTAAATATATTTATTATTTAGCTCCAAATCTTTGAGGACAAGATCACCATGACAACCCTAAAGACTCTTTCTAATGTATTGATGTTTGGTAGATGGATTCGTTCCCTGATTCGAATCATGGTTCGTGATTCCCTACAGTATTTTTTCTCACAAAAAATACACGTAAATCGAAAATAATTCTAATCACATGGTTCTAATCCATGAACCAACAAGAAAATGTTGTTGCTAAAAGCCATGTTCGTTGGCAGTGTTACTACATTACCATTGCATTTGAGGTTTTTCCAAATATATATGTTATGGTTCTATCCACATTAATGTGGATGAGCTATTTCGTCTACTTTGTTTATTTTGATTTAAGAAAAGGAAAATTCAAAACTATAACCAAGTACTATAGTACATCAATTATATATATGAGAGAGATTGACTGAATCTGGCCGGTGGCTAAATTGTAGCCAGAGCTAGTCTTCATCGCAAAGAGGACAATGAGGATGCTTTATATACTGAAGTTGACAGTGGCAGTAGTGTAGTACTTAGAAGCTTAAAAACAAAGAGTGAGAAAAACAAGAAAAGAGCCTAATTTGTTGTGACGCACAATGTAAGATTCCGTTTGGCTGTCAATGAGTAGGCAGTTTTCCATTTCTGGCTAAAGGCCAATCCCCTTGAAAACCTTGTAAAACTGACACAAGTGGTAAACCACCAAACTCCCACAGTCCCATGCACTTCCTCCTGTATTATAATCTTAAAAAGGATTATTACATTTCTTTTGGATTTTATTTCTTTGTAATATTATAAGATTAATATTATTATTTACTTTAAATTATGAACTTTGAGGAATTATTTTTCAATAAAATTTCAGGGACACCGACCAACATCTGGTTCTGCTTTTAGGGCACATGCATTGAGGGTTCTCAAGTTTGAAAGCTCGACCTTTAACATTTGTGTTTTGCGGTACTAAACCGAGGCATGGTAGCCTGTTGACTATATGCCTTGTGTTCTTAATTAGTTTCTAATTAGCAAAAAAACCGGGGAAAAAAAGTTGTTTCTTTCATTTTTTTTTTCAATTTTATTTTTGTAAACAAACTTGACAAAGTGAAACAACTAGCATGAAATATTTTATGTCAATATGTTCCAATATCTAAACTCATAAGACTAATTTTGTAAAGTACTGCTTATTGTGTAGGTTAATTATGAGTTAAGTTGTACTTTAACCTTGAAACGCTCGACTTAAATTAAATATAAATAGAGCTCAAGACCAACTAAGATCGAATCAAAATTTTCATTAATTTTCTTTGCAATTAAGATTTATTAATGAATTTTTCATGAGTGTGTATACATTGACAAAAATAAGGTCAATGAGAATCATAACTCAATTCTATTGGTCAAATTATGAGTCTTAAACCCCAGAACTTTCGAACATTCTAAGTAATTAGTATATCGTTCTTACGAATAGATTTTGGAAATTATAAGAGAGCACACACTTCAATGAGTTATGGTATCAGATTAGTTCATTAAAATATTAGATTAAAACTAAAGATTTAACGTTGAAAGTAGTATTTGGTTATAATCTTGCTAGTTTAATTTCCTCAGTTTTTATTTTTATTTTTTTTTATTGACGTCGGCGAAATTCTGCTTTTACCTCGTTTTCTTTTAATGGACTTCTGACAGAAGACAAAACTATTACGCACAAAAGAACAATACCTAAGATACAAACATTTTACAAGATCATGATAAATTATTGTTTCTAATTATTCTTCTCAGAGGACATATCATGCATAGACTCCGTAAATAAGTTCCTTATAACTTTTAAGTAGCCTTTCAGTTTTATAAAAGATTTTTGGAAAAGTTTTTAAAAAAAGATGATATCTACTTCAGCTCCTAGGTCCACAGAGACAGAATGAAGGATTGTTTCTTCATCTTTCCCTTAATATAGGAAGAAATAAAATTTCTAAAAGTGTGTATGGGCAAGAAATGTAGATGCATGTCTCCTGTGTTTCTAATTAAATTCAAAATCAAGAGACCAAATTATAACCCGATTTTAAGTGATATAACATTTGTGTGTAGGTCACCACAAAAAATGAATTTTAAGTCACAACAGATTCGTCTGACTTTTTTTAGCTAATATTTTTGTGAAACTAAATATCACTTTTAGTCACAACCTTGTGACTAATTAATGTACATTTTTAGTCAAAAGTTTGGGTGTAAAATTTTAGTCAAACCAAAAAGTCACAATATTTGGGTGTGGCTAAAACTTTTAGCTTCCAGAAAAGTTTGTCACACCAAAATGTTTTTGTTAAAGTATAAAAACTATTGTTAGCGCACCTCCTAATAGCTTAAGCTTTTAGGATGGATTGGTAAACTAGCATGGTATCAGAGTGAAAAGTCATGAGTTCAAGCCTCCGTAATTGCACTCTTTATCCCCATTTAAAATTATCATCATTTGTTGGGTCTTTAATATATTTCAGGCTTAAATATTCACGTGTTGGGCTTTCCAATTAATTTACCCACACGATTACCAATTATTCAGTCCACACATGAGGGGGAGTGTTAAAGTATAAAAATTAAAAACTATTGTTGGTCCACCTCCTAATAGCTAAACTTTTATGATGAATTGGTAAACTAACAGTTTTCAAGTCTAAAAAATCTATGTCAAAATTTTAGTCGCAACACAGCACATTAGTGACAAGGTTGTGACTAGAATTACATTTAGTCACAAAAGAAAATGTTGTGATCAAAGATTAAGGTCATTTTTTTTAATAGTGCGTCTCTCTCCTCCTCTCTCTCTCTCACCACATGATTTACACACAATAATATTTATACAAGAAAAAAGTTCCTAATTTTAGACAGCAATTTTCATGGAATATGTTCTTTTAAATATCAATGTGATCTTTTGTATTGAAAATTCTTAAAAGGCAAAAGTTTATAATAATCGTGAGAAATCAAAAACATTAATCAATTTTTAGAAAAATGCTTGTGCTATCTTCAATGTATAGTTTTGTTTCTAATTAAACCATCAATATTCGTAGACAAATGAGTACTTCTTTGTTAAATACTTAGCCTCACCAAATTCATTAAAAATCATGTGAGGAAGCTTTGTCACTGAATTAAGACCGATACTTTAATTTGTTATATGAGATTTATATGGATGAACTTTTAGTTCCATCTTCTTGTCCTCCGAAAGAAAAACATTAATATAATCAGCTTTACTAGTTAAGCAAGCATCATACTTGGGTACAAACCCTGATAACAAAGAGGAAAATTAGGAAACTTACACAAAAAAGCCAGCAGCGACAAAAAACCGCATCTGAGAAAGCAGAGTCGGTTCCTGTTTTAGACCATCAACATTCTTTAATAGACTCATGTTATACACTTACATATACATATACATACATAAATTATAATATACATATATATATATATATGTTCAATTAGTTGTCATGAAGACAAAGGGAAAAGAAAGAAAAAGTGTTCGAGGTTTAAGCCAACCTTTGTGGCCAAATTCCATCCTCTCGTTTAATATTAAGAGGTTTGGCAGTGGCAGTGCAAGTCGTGTTTGGTTAACGTCACAGCTAATAAATTATTGCACGGTATTCTTGACCATCCATTTGGATTGTTCTTAGTTTTCTTAATTTTTTATAATTGTTTCCCAAATGGTGACCCAGCTTTCCATGCATTCCTTCACATGCTGCTAGCTCGCCCAAAAAAAAAAAAAAACCTAGTTTTCTCGCCATTTACAATTTACACACCTTTTTACATTTACCCTTTTGACCTTTTCTTTTCAAGGTTTTCTCTCAGTAACCTTTGCTATATGCTAGCAGTTCAATTTAGAAAAATATTGCTCCAATCTATATTGCCTACATATGCAATATATATATATATATACACACACACACACACACACACACACACCTTAAACGGAAGAACGAAGAGTGTCAATTAATTTTCTGTTAAACGAATGTAAAGGAAGGGCCAAATACATGCGATTGTTTAAAACCTATTTTAAATAAATTTTTGCTTACATATTTAGTGTAAAGTTTGTAGGACATTAATTATCTTATTGGCAACATAGCTACGGTAGGAGGAAATAAAATCTAGAATGGACTAATCAAAAGTATGTTGTAAGGGGAATGATGCCCTACCGTGGGTGCAAAATGTTATAGTTTCTAATGAGTTTTAAAAGTAATGAGCAGAAAATTTTTCATGTAATGTAACATTTAAAGTTATCACGTGATGGATACATGATTATCTTTGTTAAATTATAAAAATCCATGGCCAACTTTACTTTTAGAGATCAAAATTAGCAACAACAAAAAAAAAGTCCAGGGATTACTATATAAGAATTCAAAATTCAGGGACCAATATAAAAATGTAGGTTATATATAAGTTTAACCTTAAAATGGGCAAAATCTATAACATATCATGAACATAGTATTGCCACTTAGGTGAGCTAGGTGATCCTACATATACGCTGCATTTTGTAGCCCTACACAAGTTATTTGCTAAGGCAAGTTAAAATTTCTATAAATCTATATTAGGATGAGCATGCCACTTAAAGTCCTTCAGATTATCTAGATAAAATTGTGTTACAAGTTGTACTTTCATATATATATATATATTATATGTGTGTATATTAATTTGTATAATGTCTGTAAAAGACACACATATACATACTGTACACGTTCCCTGTTAGCAATAATTCTTTTTTTTACCTTGTTTGTCTTACTTTTCAAAATTTCATGTGAAGTTATTGAGTATGATTAACAATAAATGTTTTGATACAATAATCATGAAAATAAATAAATAAATAAATGTTAATAATTTAAGTTGAACTTTTGCACGATATTTACCTCTTCAAGTATAGAAATACAAGCACAAATAAATATAACTAACCCATGACTGTTTTTCAAATTAAATAATAATATCATACATATTTTTTTAAAATGATAATGTAAACTCATTAGAAAAGTTTATCATTTTTTTTTTCTTCGAAGGACTACTTGGAAAAATATTTAAATGGAGTTATATTTTGGGAAAAAAGATAACACAAGCAATCAAACTACCAATTGAAGTGGAGTATGCAGATTCACAAGCAACAGAGCAGATAATATGCTGCGGAGCAAAAGAAAAAAAAAAGCAGTAATATGCAAGCTTTCTAGAAGGAAAAGAAAAACGAAGAAACAAAAGGAAAAAAAAAAAAGAAGAAATTAACCAATCACACATTGTTGAAGTATACAAAACTCAAAAAATTTGCCAGCATATTGTCTTTCTATATATATTCTTCATATTAATTTGTGTGAGAGTGTGAGGTGTTTGAAGATAAATAAGTCAAATGAACTAAATTTAAACCATTAGATTTAAGCTAAGTGTAAAATGAGGAAGTTTGAACCATTGAATTGGTAAAGTTGAAGTACAATTTTTTGTACACTCATTCCCTCTTCTTATAGATAGAGATTATTTTATTCCAATTGGTGGACAAAAACTGAATAAATGTGTAATCGAATTTGGGTTTTTTTTGAACTTATTTATATGTATTTAGGTGAGATTTTGTCAATTTGATTTAGTATTTTCTTTATTTTTTCGGATTCATTTGGTTGAGATTTTCTCAATTAAATTGAGATTTGAATTATTTTTCTTTTGTTGAGATTTGAAATTGATAGTTGTGGAAACCAACATCTGACAATCACATTTTTTGGAGTTTAAATTTGATTGCAAGTATTCTCGTCTCTTTGCACGGTGTTGTATAGTGTTTAAGGTCTCGATCATTTTACCGATTCAAGTTTAGAATTTGAGTTTTATTACAGTAAAAAGCTCTGAGAAATAGTCACATCTAACTTTTTTACTACAGTAAAAACTCTTACATAAAGTCACATCTCAACTTGAATTAAAAACTCGAATCAGCGAACTAAACGGACCCTAAATATCCATCCGAATTTTTCTTTGAATTTGAATTGAATATTTTGACACCTAGAATCTGATTTGAAGTCTCATCCTTAACTTACGAGGATACATTCAGACAATTTCCTAGGCTTACCCTTCCTTATTTAAGTTATCATTATTGGTGATTCACATTTTTAGGGCATAAACAGATAAAAATTTACATAGCATTCAAGAAGCTTATTTTCATCCCTCAACCTTTGCATTTTATTGTAGATGCTGAATCGACAGTAGACGTACCACATAGAAAGGTGTCTTTGTTAGATGTTTGGACGATGCATCGATTGTATGTGGGTGATGATTCGATGGCAGACATCCTTCCTTTGTCATGGTGTATCTTTATGTATGACAAAGGTGATGTTGTTTTCGTCTTGTTTATGCCTTCTAATAAAAGTGGTTTCCTTATATTTCGATTTTATTTGTATGTACCGCTCAGATATGAGTTGCTTATTGATGGTGTGTGTGAGTTTCTAACTAGATTTTTTTTAAGGCATGTCACTTATGTCCCTAGTATTCGGCTGGTCTCGATTGACTGATTTTATTCATTGATTGTAGTGGTTTTTTCTAAGGTCACACTCGTTTTTGTATGTGCCGGGCTAGTATTTTTCCTTTTGAGTCTTCACTTATAGATTCGGTCAATATCTAGGATATTCCCTTATAGTTGGCGATCATTTTTATATGTAATTTGTTAAATTTGAAATGAAATTTTTTCTTTAAGAAAAAAAGTTAGTATCCCTAAAATATCCATCCAAATTTTGCTTTGAATTTGAATTGAATATTTTGACACCTAGAATCTGATTTGAAGTCTGATCCTTAACTTACGAGGATACATTCAGACAATTTCCTAGGCTTACCCTTCCTTATTTAAGTGATCATTATTGGTGATTCACATTTTTAGGGCATAAACAGATAAAAATTTACATAGCATTCAAGAAGCTTATTTTCATCCCTCAACCTTTGCATTTTATTGTAGATGCTGAATCGACAGTAGACGTACCACATAGAAAGGTGTCTTTGTTAGATGTTTGGACGATGCATCGATTGTATGTGGGTGATGATTCGATGGCAGACATCCTTCCTTTGTCATGGTGTATCTTTATGTATGACAAAGGTGATGTTGTTTTCGTCTTGTTTATGCCTTCTAATAAAAGTGGTTTCCTTATATTTCGATTTTATTTGTATGTACCGCTCAGATATGAGTTGCTTATTGATGGTGTGTGTGAGTTTCTAACTAGATTTTTTTTAAGGCATGTCACTTATGTCCCTAGTATTCGGGTGGTCTCGATTGACTGATTTTATTCATTGATTGTAGTGGTTTTTTCTAAGGTCACACTCGTTTTTGTATGTGCCGGGCTAGTGTTTTTCCTTTTGAGTCTTCACTTATAGATTCGGTCAATATCTAGGATATTTCCTTATAGTTGGCGATCATTTTTATATGTAATTTGTTAAATTTGAAATGAAATTTTTTCTTTAAGAAAAAAAGTTAGTATCCCTAAAAAAGAAGAATAATAATTTATTACTTGAATGTGTTGTGATTTTCCTACATATTCTAACTACATTATATTTTCAGTTAAAAGGATCCCAATAATTTCTCTAGTTTTTGTTTTCACAAACTATATGCATGTGTTCAAATAAGGACCCGAAGAATTTCCAAGCTTTTATCTCATAATACTGCAACAATTTATTTTTATTTTCTCCCAATAAATTGATTAGTAACCAACTAATAAAATATTATTACGTCCGACTTAAATTGAAACCATACTACCATTCTATTGTTGAGCTACCACTTTAATTAAAATAAAAAGAATTACAGAAAAAGAAAATTATGAGAATCGAAATAAATCTAAAAGAAGAAAACAACACAATAGCTCCAGCCAAATTAATATATAATAGCTTGAACCCAATACAATAACATTCAATGATCTACACAATCGAAAATACGGAGGCTGTTAGGAAATTAGGCGTAACCTCATTCGATTAACCAGCAATAATAGAGAAAAGAAAATCAAATCCACAATCACACCGAGGAATTTTATACAAGTTCGCCTAAAATTGTTAATTTTTTTTGTAATTTAATTGTATTTATTTATTAAATAATATATTAATTAATTAGATATAATTATTAATAATATCAATATGTAATATAATTGTAATAAGAAGAATGAAATAATAATTAATACGCATGTACGATACTTAGCAACTACATATTATAATCGTAGTACTATGTTAGTCACCCTATAATAGATGCAACACATTTTCATAGATATAATCTTAACACATTTTATCAAGTTTCCAAAAGTGTTATTTAATATTATCAAGTTTAATTTTATGTTATTATGATAAAACAATAATTAATTATTATTAGTTGTTAGTAATTAATTATTAATTATTATTTCACATTTAGTAAAATTAATAAATTATTTAATAATTTAATTCAAAATTAATTATTATATAGTTTTAACTAACTAATTTTACTTAGCTTATTAATAATAATTACTAAAGTAGATTTAAATTACTGTTAATTATTTTTTTTATTTTTTATGTACTTTTTATCACAAACTTTTTTATTATTTCACTGTCATATTATTAAAATATTTAATTTTAATAACTTTTTTCTTATTCATAATTGCTAATAACTCTATCCGATATCTTATATTCAACAAACCCAACATATAGATCAAATTAACAACAAAATTTAACAGCACATTAACTAATCTAAGAAATTTTCTTTTAATAAACTGAGAGAGAGAGGAGATAACTGATATAGATCTCAACTAGGTGGAAACTCTAAAAGGTTCATTCTTTATCAAACCTCCAACTCAATGTTATTAATAAAAAGAAGCAAAAACAAAAAAAAAAAAGAAAAGACAAAAGAGTCAAATAAAAAACTGAAGGGGAAAATAAAAGCAAACAACCTAAAAATAAGGCAAAGGGAAACAAAGAAAAATACAAAAACCGAAGAATTAAGCCTAAACTCGCATCTTGAGAACAAAACCTTATTGTGGCTTCGTTAAAAACCGTCTAGCAAAAACTGATTTGGAAAAAGACAGAAGAAAAAAAAAGAGAGTACATAATTACTATAGATAGTCAGCTTAACAAATGATAAAAACAAAAACTAATCATAAAAACGATACGTGGAAAAAACCGGCTGTTCCTTAGCCATGCCTGCTATGCAGAAACCTGGAACTATAAACCACCATGCTTCATCTTCCAAGTGAACAGCATTAGTAGCAAGCCAGTCTGCCACTTTCCCTGAATATATGAGAAACACAGTACATCTTCCTATTGAAATATTGAATAGCCCGCTTCCAGGTAGTTAAAAACTTCCGAGGGACACAAAGGAAATGTTTGTTTTCTGTATTCATTCATGATTCTCTACAGTATTTTTTTCTCACAAAAAAATATACATAAAATGAGAATAATTTTAAATTATGGTTATAAATTCATGAACCAAACATCTATGAAGAGTTCTGGTTTTGAGCAGATTGACAACAGAAATAGAATCACATTCAAACCGAAGACAATCCCAATCACATTTTTGGGCATAATAAACTGCAGTAACTACCCCTGTCAGCTCATATAAAATGCCCAGAAGCTTGGCGAAGCATCCTTTACAAAAGCCCCGTTAATTTTTTGCGCTAAAAAGCCCACCCACTGTGCAAGACTTTTGTCGTAACAAAAAGTGGACCCTACAGCCTAATCCAGAACATTTACGCACGGAAACTTTTAGCTCTTCGTTGCTAAATGACTCTTTTGTTGTAGTGCTTGAATAAAGAGTACAATAATAAGAAATTAACCAATGAACGCTACAAAGGATGAAGTTGTAATATATATATATATCTATTGGCCAATGACAAACAGAAACTAAGAGTGGAGGACCTCCAACACAAAGACCCTCACTTAAAATGTCTATAATTTTTTTTTGCTCTTTGTATATAGTGTCTGCAATTTAAGACCCCATTCATTTCACTGATTCGAGTTTTGTTACAGTAAAAAGCTCTCAGAAACAATCACTAAAGAAATTTGCGGGATAACATTTTCCCGTGTGAAGAGGACTTTTTGTCACCAAAAGAGTATGTGAACGATATTGTCGACTCTACTTATTCTATCCTTTAGCAGCCAAAAAAAAAATGATCCTATTGTACAAGAATATATATATATATGTAAATGTAGTTGTCGTATTATAAAAATTTCAACCTGTTGGATTTGGTGATAGTCGAAAGAGTTGCTGACCATGATTATCTCTTCCTTACGGCAGTTTTCCTTGGGATGAAGAAATTAAGCATGATGTTTTTATAATGGTCCATATTGGGTGTTCATCCAATCTACTCTAACCTATTTTGGTCATATAATAACCAATCTAATTAAAAATCGGATTTTAAAAATTACTTTCAATCTAATACAATTACTAGTCTATCATCTAAACCAATTCAATTTGATTAAGGTCGGTTTAGTTATAAGATTAGACCAATTGATTTTCTACTTGAGCTTTTCATATATTTTTTTATTATTCTGTTCAATATTTGTTATATCTTTTTGACAATATTTAACTATTATAGTTGAAAGAATGAAGCAAGAGTTAACATCCATAAATTTAAAAACGCATATAAACTACAAAAGTGATCAAACATCGAACACACAATGCAAAGAAATGAAAAAAAAAAAAAAGTTACAAACTGATAAACATAAAAAGTTCAGCAAAAAAATATAATAATAATAATAAAAAACATAAAAAGTGTATGGGAAAAAATAGAATTTAAATTTTTTTGACCAATAATATAAACATAGGACTTTCTCTGGAAGTCCATGTAAGAATGGATTACCGGTAATCCCTTACTTTTCAACTGTCAGATCTGTATCAGAACTTGTCTATTCTGTAAACTTTTTCAATCTGATGTGATTTCGACTAAATCCAACGATCAAAAACTGAGACTACCGATAGAGCAAACTACTGAGGAAAGTCCTTGTAAATATTTTTGTATATATTTTTTATATAATTTATAGAGGTTGGATCGGTTTGGATTGGGTGTTTTGAAAGTAAAATTAACATCCAATCCAATCTAAATCGGTTTTAATTTAAGAATCAACATACAATCTAATCAAATTGAGATTGATTATCCGTTAAAAATTGATTGTATTAGATTGAACCAGTCAGTTTGATCTATTGATTGGATCCGATGATCATGTGATGGGGCCTTGCTCATATAGTTTTAATGGTAGGGCTCTTTACACATAGCAAAAATTTATATAGTGGAGTTTAGATATAGCAAATTTTTTAAAATATTATAAGAATAATAAGATTTAATGTCATTAAAATAATATATATCATTGGGATAGTGACTATGTCATTTTTTATTTTTGTAATATTTTAAAAGTTTTGCTAAATTTTAATTCTAGGTATAAAATTTTGTCAGTAGTGTAATTATCTCTTAATTAATGGTATCCTTCTACCGCGCAGCAGTTTGTTCGTTTTTTTTTTTTTTTTTTTTTTTTTTTTTTTTTTTTTTTGAGAAAAAAATAAAAGAACTTTATTACTCGATTGCAATGTCTGAAAGAACAAAAGAGCCATAAAGTTTAGTAGAGAATCAACCCATAAAAAATCCCTAACTTGCGTACACGCAAAATTAGCCAAACAGTGGACTACTAAACTTCCTTATTTGGGAATGTAACTCAACTAAATTTGTGTTAATTCTTAAAATTAAACAAGCTTTATCTATTGATGCCTTGAGTCTATTTTCTTAGTATTTTTTATTTAGGTTAAGCGGTATCCTTAAATTTTATGGCCAGTCTCAGTTTGTCCATCAAACTTTAATAACTCTAATTTCGTCTGTTGAATTTTCAATTAGTCTCACCAGACCCACTTTATTAGAATTCTTGTTTAACATTGGATGAAAAAAATGGGCTAAGTATTGTCATTTGGTCTTTCTTCAATTGTCATTAACAAAAGTTCTAACAGAAAGACCACATAATCATACTATAATTTGTACCTCTTTTTATTCGTTTGGCTTTTATAGATCAATTCTAGATAGAAGGATTAAGGAAGATTATTTTTAAAACTCAAGTGGCAAAATGAGAGTTTTTAAAGTTTTAAATTTAAACTGAAAATGATCCCAAACTTCACCGTCATTGAGAATAACTTTTTTATTTAAAACTATTACCAATATTATTATAGACAAACTTAGGAACACTGCAGAGAAAAATGTTTCACTTTTGTTTTATCCTTGATCGGCATGTTCCCCCTTCACTTCTTCTTTTTGTATTTCATGTTTTTTTTTTCTTTTATGGGTTTAAAGGAAATGTTAAGATTTACTAATCTTTTATCGGACCAAGTTGTCAAGTGCTATTCTACATATTATGTTGAATTGTAATTGAAAACAAGAAAACTTTTCCTTAAAAAAAAACACATTTGTGCCTTGGAGACTTAAATCTGATTGGGATAATTTACTGTTTCGATCTATATATATCTTGTTACTATTTCCTATCAGGCTTCTCATATTTTTCTGGAAGATAACCAATTTGCTAATATACTTGCTGCTTATGCTATCTCCCGCAACTCACTATATATCTTGGTGTAGTTCAATATACTTGTCTGGATTTTTACTTAATGAAAGTTAATTGAGTTATTGAAAAGCGAGTATTACATTTATCAATTACCTAACTTTTAGAGAGTAAACATGTACCCTTTTTTTTTTTTTGGGCCGTCTAGTACTTTTCACATTGGGTTTTTGCTAAGGTCTATTGTGTTTTTGCTGGCTTTAGACTTTTTCATTATTTTATTCTAGGGAGAAAGAGAAAAATATGTTAAGACTTGAGATGAATTAAAATTAATAGGTCAATAGTTTACATAAGTTAATAAATATGCTAAATTACTGTTTTCGTCCATAACTTGTCTGGTTATGAACCATAACTTGACAAGTTATTGTCCATAATTCACGGTTTTTATTCATAACTTATCCGGCTATGAATCATAACTTGACAAGTTTGTTCATAACTTATCTGGTTATGAACCATAACTTAATAAGTTATGGCCTATTAATTTCTATAACTAAAAATTGACCTATATACTTTCTTAAACTTTTCATATTGGCCTATTTTTTACTATTTCCCTTTATTCTATTAGCCTTTCAATAAGGTCTATTTTTCTGTTTCAGCTCCGGAATAATTTTTGAGAAGTTATTGTGCTTTCTTTTATTATTAATATACTAGCTAGAGTGGGGAGATATAATTTGGAATAATTTCTTTAACTAGGTTTAAACTAAGTTGAAATGCGTTGAAGTTGTTTTGATACTAGTTGTTCTTTCTGTTTAATTTATTAAAAAATGTCACAATTTAAAGCCTTGAGTCGTTTTTTTTTTAAGGAGCAAAAAAAAAAAAAAAAAAAAAAAAAAAAAAAAAAAAAAAAGGAAAAAGAAAAAACAGTGAGGCAACATGATATGAGAAGGACAGTAATGTAACTTCACAACTCAACATTCTTGTCATCCATTTATAAATAGATAGAAATCTAGGCTGCATCCCCTAGAAGCAGTTTCACTTGTTCATGTGTGTACTTGTTTTACTATATTATTAATCCTCACCTAGGTTTTAGTTTCAAGATACATTTCTTAATTTTCTCTATTTCCACCACAGCATTAATGGAAGATCATCACCATCCTCAAAGCCAAGACCCGAACAGTCCAACCAACGGCTCAGATAAAAGCAATAGTAATACTGAACCAGCCGTAAGGTCAAGATGGACTCCAAAGCCAGAACAAATCCTCATCCTTGAGTCCATCTTCAACAGCGGAATGGTTAACCCTCCCAAGGACGAGACCGTGAGGATAAGGAAACTGCTCGAAAAATTCGGCCCCGTCGGGGACGCCAACGTCTTCTACTGGTTCCAGAACCGCCGCTCGAGGTCCCGCCGCCGCCAGCGGCAGATGCAGGCGAACCTTGAGGTCCAGCAGCGAAACCAGGCACAAGTTATTGGTGGTACAATTCAGTATGAAAGCAATAACAGCACCACTAGTACTCAGGCCATGGCAGCTTATCTAGCTGCTCCGGCTCCTTTTGTTTGTTCTCCTCCTCCTTATAATAATCTTGCGGGTTCTTCTTCTTCATCATCATCTTCATGTGGAGTTTTGGCAGATCATCATGATCATCATCATGGTGTGGACTACAATACTAATTTCTTTCAAGTCTCTGGTCAAATGGGTTTTCCGCAAATTGAGCAAAGCTCGCCTGTAACGTCTGCTTTGTACCCTCCAGATAGCTCAAACATGCATTTCCAATCCGGTATATTATTATGATATATGCATGGCCAATTCAACACTTTTAATTTCGTATAAGTTAATATTTTGATCTAATTTGATGTTTTCTCTCTACTTCTCCAATAATTGGTTTTTGATTTGATTATCATTTTAATTAACATGTTCTAAGTAGTTTTTCTTTTAAATGTTTTTTAACTTTTTTTTTTTGGCTGAATTTTAAGAATAATCTTATCAAGCCTTATCTGAATTATTTGCGCAGTATGAATTCACATTTGATTCATAAACCAAAGTAGAAAAGTTGGAACTTTTTGATATAGTTTTGTAAGGCTAAAAGTGCGTCAGAATAAATTAAAGTAACTTTTCTATGATGTTACAGTTCTTGTGTAATTTGAATAGTAAGAAAAAGTTAAACTTTATCCCCTGAAAACATGACGATTCTGTTCTGTAACAGCCTTTAATTACTTATTTTATTCTTCTTTGTAAGAAAATTTTCACATGAAAACCTAACTCTGCTCGGAAAGCAAGTTTTTGTCTTCCCTTTATGGATCATGAGCCAAAACTTGAATGATTATTTCTTATCTTTATTTAAACAAAAATTAAAAACCATATTAAACAAAAATTAAAAACCATACTGTTTATAATAGTGTAGATTAAGATTTTCTTCTAATTTAACTAGAATAAATTAGTTATCCATCTGATTTGTTTTATAGAATATTCGCTGAAGAATCACGATCGATATATTTTTTTGAGCCCATTTTTTTTCTTATTTTCTTTGTGAAATAAAATATGAAGAAAAGTAGGCTGCAGCCTGCTGATCTATGTCTTTCACACGAGGATTAATATTTAATTAAGAGTAATGCAAAACATTGAGCATGTACACATTTTATTCCATTCAATTTATGAAATTAATTTTCCAGGATTCATCACGGTGTTTATCAATGGAGTTCCAACAGAAGTCCCAAAGGGTATAATTGACTTGAAACCAATGTTTGGTCAAGATGTGATTTTGGTGCATTCCTCTGGAGTTCCTCTTCCAACTAATGAGTTCGGTATTCTAATGCAGAGCATGCAGCCTGGTGAAAGCTACTTCCTGGTAAGCAACCCGTCTATTACTACACACACACACACACACAAAACATTACCTAAATTTTTTAAGTTTTTATGATGTTCTCTATCTCTCGAAGGGTCTATATATCTAACTATCCTATATGATTTGCAACATTAATAAAGTTCTATAACGATATTCCATTTAGATATTTTTCAATATCTTCAAATCTTCACAATCAAATTCTACATTCTTCTTCTAGCAAAGAAATTAATCTACATTCCTCTCTCTCTCTCTCCCTTTCTCTCTCTCTCTCTCTC
>NW_010357788.1:0-1249 GCF_000414095.1 Morus notabilis
AAAGCTCTCAAAAAATGTCACATCTCAACTCGAATTAAAAACTCGAATCCGTGAAATGAACGAGACATATGACATTATTGAAAAAATTTACAAACTATAATATATGCCCGCTTAATCCATTATAGGATTTTGGATGAATAAAACAAGCCGTAATTCGGTATATACTTAGGTTTGATAAGGACACTTCCTATCAATTCTTTATCTTTTCTCTTGGAGTTTGGCTGCTTTTTGTATGCTATTTGTTTTTGCTTGCAATGCGTATGTTCTGCAGCTATGACTCCGTGAATTGGAATTATTAGTTGTTTTTTTTGTCTGCTTTTCATTTTTGACGAGGAAAAAAAATAAAAAAAAAACCTCCAAATTTCTTCGCAAAAAGGCTATATAAAAACTACTGCATTTTTTGGCCAATTTTTCTGTTAACTTGAGAGTCCTACGTATTATTGTTTTATTTTTCTGTAGTGTCGGTTTAGAGATCTTTAGTAATGTAAAGAAGTGCAAATACTTAAAAAAAAAAGGGAAAAAAAAAAAAAGAAGCTAAATAGTGCCTATAATAGCTTTGTTGATGTTTGCGATTTTACGAGGTACAAGCCCTGTCTATATCCTGTGATATGACCTAAGGTATGATACATGGACCCAAACCACACTTTTAAGAATATCTAAGCATGAACAAACCATTTTATTCCGTCTAATTAGACTCTTAACCCAATCCATTTGGAAGGTTAGTTTAGAATTCATCAGGTGGCTGCATTAGAAAATATGCCTCAACTAATAGTTTCAATGGGAAATCCTACCAGCAAGCAAGCCAAAGTAGCAACTTGCTCACTTAAGAGAATTATTCTCCATGATTTCCAGCAAAGTCCACCAGTTGAGATCACAATGTTCGAATGTGTTCTTACCATTATCATCTACCACTCACTAGAAAGCTGAACATGAATAACTCATCTATACACATTGGAAAAGCTTGACCTCCATAGTTTCCAGCTACTTCATCTATAACACGTTTCTAAAGGCCCATTTAGCCCGCCGATTTGAGTTGAGATATGACTTTATATGAAAATTTTTTACTGTAGCAAAAAAATTAGATGTGACTGACTGATTCTGAGAGCTTTTTACTATAGTAAAACTCGAATCGGTAAAATAAATGAGGCAATAAGGCTCTATAACCTCTCAAACCATGCCTATTAGCCATTTCCCAACATGAAATTGGCATTAGAATGAACTGTAACGCATTTTAAGTAGTTTGATTGTT
>NW_010357789.1:0-854 GCF_000414095.1 Morus notabilis
GGTTTTCCTTTCTCAGTTAATGACTTTTGTTTTTGGTTTTGTTTTTTTTGTTTTGTTTTTTTTTTGTTTTTTTTAATAATAACAAAATAGAGCAATCGGAAATCTTAGCTCTGAAGGGAAGTGGCACACTTGATTGGGATCACATAAACAGAATGAAGTATACGTGGGCCGTTGCATGTGAGACCATGAGAATGGTATCGCCTTTTTTGGGCACTTTTAGAGAGGCTCTAACCGACTTCAACTATGCCGGTTTCACCATACCAAAAGGATGGAAGGTAGTGCAAATTAAAATCTATTTAAATATTCTTGGGGGAACTGCTCCTTTTTAATCTTTCATTTTCACAAGTTTAATTTTTATAGATTTAAAATTATAATTCAGAACCATTTTCGATTTATATGTATTTTTTATAAAAAAAAATACTATAACAAACCACGAATCATGATTCAAATTATGGTACGAATCTACCGACCATTATTATTATTGTAATGGCTACAACATGAATCTCATCCATTATTATTATTGTTAAGTACAAATGACACCACAATATCAAACAAAGAGTTTTGCTACGCTGGTCAAATTAATAATTCTCTTATACGGGATGACTTTGTACGGTAGGGTAGGGATACTGTCAGATAGTGTATGGTTTCGAAAATTAAATACGATTAAAATCACATTAAAATATAAAAGCATAGGAAACTACTAGTACCAAATACATATTGATGGTTTAAATAGAGTCCTATTGGTAGGGTGAAAATACCTTATGATAGAATTCTCCTATATTTAGAGTTTTCTATTATATTTCACTTCGTGTGATTGGACTTATGAAGTCAAAATAATTGTGATTTTTTTTTTT
>NW_010357790.1:0-1167 GCF_000414095.1 Morus notabilis
CAGAAAAATGTAAGTAATGTGTCTTCGAAATTTCAGAATTTTTTGACGTCGTTTTCTTTTTTAAGACAAAAAATAGAGAAAATCATAAAAGAAATAGGATATTCATCAAAAAATGTCGTCGCTTGTTGCATTAATTCCTAAAAATCATGTATTAATTTTACAATACAAAACATAACTAAAAATGTGAAATTTTGACCAATTTCAGCCCCTGGGCACTCCACTGTGCGGGCCGGAGACTTTTTAACAGCGTTTTTTTTTTCTTTTTTTGAGGCCATTTTTTTCAACCATGCTCTAGAAAATGTAAGTAACGTGTCTGCAAAATTTCAGAATTTTTTGATATCATTTTTATTTTATTTTTCAAAGACGATAAATAGAGAAAATCATAAAAAAGAGAATATTCATAAAAAAAATAGTATTGCTTATTGCATTAATTTTTAAAATTCATGTATTAATTTTACAATGCAACGCATAAATAAAAATATCAAATTTTGACTAATTCTGACCCTTAGGAGCTCCACTACGAGGGCTCGGGGCTTAATCTTCGTGTGCACATAACTGAAAACCCCCCTCTTGAGTCTTGACTTACTGCTTGACCATCTCTCTGTCTCTCCTCTACAACAGTACTTGAGCTCGTTTTTTTTAACTACATGTCGATCCACACTTGTTTTCCATGGCAGTTATCCTGAATATCTCTACAAAAAAAAAAAAGGACGAGTCTTAGAAGATAAATTGTAGTAGTCTAAAACGAAAAGAAATGCCCCTTCTTTAATAACACTAATTGAAAATTTTTAAAACATTACTGGTTTTGATTATTTCCTTTTTGCCCTTTCTATATTATTTGTTCTTATAATGACCAGTTGTCCTGATAATGCACTCGATAATTACGAGTAATTACTGGCATGGTAGTAAAATTAGAAAATGAAATAAAACCAGTACTATTTGGCATACAAAACATTTTTTGCTAGTGCAATTAAAAGAATTAACTAGAAAAAAGTAAATTAAGTTGAAAAATGATAAATGGTAATGCAACTAAACTACGAATTTAATATTTGAGTGTAAAAAACACCTTTTAATATAATGTTATTTGTTGTGTTAAATTTCTCATACGCTATACTTTGTGATAAATTTCTCACTAAGTATAACAAATACGCTATACGTTATTTGTTG
>NW_010357791.1:0-8666 GCF_000414095.1 Morus notabilis
AACGAGATTTATAGTGGTTCGACAAATAAATTTGCCTACATCCACTGTTATCGAAATATTCCGCCTCTCGACCTCTTCCACTATATGATCGACTATCTCGCACGATCACTCCTCTTACAAGATAGCGGATCTTTCTATCCGAGACTTTGCCTAACCTCTTACACAATGTCGATTTTCTACGGAGATTTACCAACCAACAAACCCAATACGAAAGTAATGATTATGAATAGTGAATTACTCAGTCATACACTCCTAACAATGGTTTTACACAATTAAAATGACTAGGAGATGATGAAATCACACTATCAAAATATAATCCAAGATAGGCTCAAGTATGTGTGAGAGAGTGAAGTAAGGATTTTGAGAAGATGATGATTATGATGGCACTTTAGAGAAACCTTTTTGGATTTTTAAGAGATTTGGGAGCTTTGAACAATTTCTCTATTTCCAGGAAAATCCGCAGAAGAGAAAAATGACTTTTCTCTATTTAACCTCACTTTCCAACGGTCTTATTTTTGACCGTTTACCCAGTACCGGTCGACCGGAGCGGTTGACTAGTGAGACAAATTTGAATTCTCGCTGTTCAATGGTGTTATTAAGTATCTGTTGAATAGAACCGGTCGACCGGAGCGGTTGACCGGTTGAGGCAGCACCGGTCGACCAGTGCATATAGCCTTCTCTGTCACCGGACGACATAGGTCGACTGCTTGACACTTAGTTTGCCTCAAACCTTTACAAAATTGTTCTTTTAGGCCAAATGTCATTATGCACTTAGTTTAGTCTCATTTTTAAAAGAATAATGTGAGTGTGTGCATGAGCCTAAACAAGAATTAATCATCATAGTATGAAGTCAAAATCAAATACAAGACTAAAGAGAGATAAAAACCTATTAGTACTTGTCTTGCTTGATTTTGTTTGCTTGCTCTTGATCTTTGGTATTTCAACACTTCAAGCCTTGAATTCCTTCTTCAATTTGCATTTCTCAACCTTGAATGTATTTGCATTGTATTCTACAATGTGCTTCTTGAGTTGATTTATAATATCAATCATGCTAAATACACGACTCAAAGTAGAATCATTAGTAACATAATACATTGTGTTTGTTATCATCAAAACATGAGAATATTCAGCCTTGGGCCAGCAACCTTTTCTTCCTTGTATTTGGCAACGCAGACCAATTAACTTCGTGGTTAACTAGAAATTTACTTTACCTACCGCTAGTCAAGTAGTGCCTATTTGCCTGCCCTACCATAAATTATGCATTTTTCTTATGCCAAAATAGTTTACTTTTAATTCTGTCATAATTTTACACTTTTTTTATTAAATATATATGTATCAATCAATATTGGGCCTTTTTAGTTTGCTCACTTAAATTTTTAATTCGAGTTGAAATGTGACTTTATGCGAGAGCTTTTTACTATAGTAAAAAAGTTAAATGTAATTATTTCTAAGAACTTTTTATTGTAGCAAAACTCGAATTCTAAAGTCAAATCAGTAAAATGAACAGGGTCTTAGTCTAAAGAATAGTTTTCTCTAACAGCTGCATTTCAATAAATCATGTTGTTTATGTTAACGTGAATATGTTTGCAGAATGGAATCTACTCTCCACACTGGCACTTGAACGGCCACAATGTTATCTATGTCTTGAGGGGCATGGCAAGGATTCAGGTGGTAGACCATTTTAGATAGGGCCAGATCCTGAATGTGCCATAGCACCACACCGTGGTAAAGCCAGCTAGCAACAAGGGATTTGAGTGGGTGTCATTAGAGTTATCAAATGGATCTCGGCCCATCCCGTAACAGTGTCAAATTCGGCATAGCCTGATAAGGTAATGTTACGGGCCGTGTCGACCCAGCCCGTTTGATGGGCTAAGGCTGGGCCGTGGCTTCTCAGCCCGCGGCTTAGGCCCTGTCCTAGCCCTTGAAGTTGGCAGCCCGGCCCAAGCCCAGTTTGGCCCAAGCCCGAATTCGGCCCGACTGTTGGGCCCTACAAGCCGAAAATATGCCTAAAAATCCCCTATAAATACCCCTTAATCCCACCATAAATCTCACACAATAATTCACTCTCAACTTCTCATCTCACTCTCATTCTATCTCTCATATTGTCTCTTTGATTTTGATTCTAAGCTTTTCTCTCGCGATTACTCATTTTCTTGCTCTTTTATTTACAAAGTTCAATTAATTTTCAGAAAATGGTCACCTTAAATTCCCCTGATTTCACAGCTCTCTCTCAGCTTGGTGATTAGTCATTTTTTGAAGATGAAATGTTGGCTCACAACCTGTCACGCCCCCCAAACGGGGTGGGTGACGTGGAACTCGATTTGGGATTAATAAAGCAGATTCCCAACCGGGTCCCACACTTAACTGCATAAAAATCTAAATAAACGACATAATCCAAGAGCCTCTGACACATAGGGCTCCACCCCACAGGACATACAGTATCGTACATACATGCACATGTAAATAATCAATTACAATAGACATCATCCACTGTCTAGTAAATCCAATATTAAATAGGTTTACATAATTTCTCAAATTCCTTACATTTGTTCAAGAGGATAAACTCAATCCTCACTTGATCCAACATTAACCTCACTTTCCAACGGTCTTATTTTTGACCGTTTACCCAGTACTGGTCGACCGGAGCGGTTGACTAGTTGAGACAAATTTGAATTCTCGCTGTTCAATGGTGTTATTGAGTATCTGTTGAACAGAACCGGTCGACCGGAGCGGTTGACCGGTTGAGGCAGCACCGGTCGACCAGTGCGTATAGCCTTCTCTGTCACCGGACGACATAGGTCGACCGTTTGACACTTAGTTTGCCTCAAACCTTTACAAAATTGTTCTTTTAGGCCAAATGTCATTATGCACTTAGTTTAGTCTCACTTTTAAAAGAATAATGTGAGTGTGTGCATGAGCCTAAACAAGAATTAATCATCATAGTATGAAGTCAAAATCAAATACAAGACTAAAGAGAGATAAAACCTATTAGTACTTGTCTTGCTTGATTTTGTTTGCTTGCTCTTGATCTTTGGTATTTCAACACTTCAAGCCTTGAATTCCTTCTTCAATTTGCATTTCTCAACCTTGAATGTATTTGCATTGTATTCTACAATATGCTTCTTGAGTTGATTTATAATATCAATCATGCTAAATACACGACTCAAAGTAGAATCATTAGTAACATAATACATTGTGTTTGTTATCATCAAAACATGAGAATATTCAACCTTGGGCCAGCAACCTTTTCTTCCTTGTATTTGGCAACGCAGACCAATTAACTTCGTGGTTAACTAGAAATTTACTTTACCTACCGCTAGTCAGGTAGTGCCTATTTGCCTGCCCTACCATAAATTATGCATTTTTCTTATGCCAAAATAGTTTACTTTTAATTCCGTCATAATTTTACACTTTTTTTATTAAATATATATGTATCAATCAATATTGGGCCTGTTTAGTTTGCTCACTTAAATTTTTAATTCGAGTTAAAATGTGACTTTATGCGAGAGCTTTTTACAATAGTAAAAAAGTTAAATGTAATTATTTCTGAGAACTTTTTATTGTAGCAAAACTCGAATTCTAAAGTCAAATCAGTAAAATGAATAGGGTCTTAGTCTAAAGAATAGTTTTTCTCTAACAGCTGCATTTCAATAAATCATGTTGTTTTTGTTAACGTGAATATGTTTGCAGAATGGAATCTACTCTCCACACTGGCACTTGAACGGCCACAATGTTATCTATGTCTTGAGGGGCATGGCAAGGATTCAGGTGGTAGACCATTTTAGATAGGGCCAGATCCTGAATGTGCCATAGCACCACACCGTGGTAAAGCCAGCTAGCAACAAGGGATTTGAGTGGGTGTCATTAGAGTTATCAAATGGATCTCGGCCCATCCTGTAACAGTGTCGAATTCGGCATAGCCTGATAAGGTAATGTTACGGGCCGTGTCGACCGAGCCCGTTTGATGGGCTAAGGCTGGGCCGTGGCTTCTCAGCCCACGGCTTAGGCCCTGCCCTAGCCCTTGAAGTTGGCAGCCCGGCCCAAGCCCAGTTTGGCCCAAGCCTAGATTCGGCCCGACCGGTGGGCCCTACAAGCCGAAAATATGCCTAAAAATCCCCTATAAATACCCCTTAATCCCACCATAAATCTCACATAATAATTCACTCTCAACTTCTCATCTCACTCTCATTCTATCTCTCATATTGTCTCTTTGATTTTGATTCTAAGCTTTTCTCTCGCGAGTACTCATTTTCTTGCTCTTTTATTTACAAAGTTCAATTAATTTTCAGAAAATGGTTGCCTTAAATTCCCCTGATTTCACTGCTCTCTCTCAGCTTGGTGATTAGTCATTTTTTGAAGATGAAATGTTGGCTCACAACCCTACCCCTACTGAACCGGAAATTGTTCCAGTTGATAATGTTTCAGTGCACAACGAGAAAGTTAGAGAACGTAGCAGGGGAAAAAGACTGCGAACTGCTCTTGCATGACAGCATTTCACAGAAGAGCCCCGACCAAATCTAAAAACATGTGAAATGAAAATTCTTGCGGTATGTAAATATTGTAAAAATCACTTTTCTAATAAAAATAGTGGGGGTATTAGTCATCTGGATAGACATTGAAAAATATGTCTACCATTGCGCCAAGGTAGGAGTGTGGACTCCCGCCAACAAACACTATCACTCACATCATAAGGGTTGCAAAATGTTACATACGATGCACAACGTGCTCGTGAGGCACTAGCTAAATTTTTAGCTAGTGCCGAATGACCTCTTTCTTTTGCAGATGATGCGGCATTCGAAGAATTCATATATAGGGCTTTCTGCCCACAATTTAAATGGGTAAGTAGAAACACAACTCGTTCTGATTGCATGAAAGTATTTTATGCAATGAGACAATCACTAGTTGATAATTTTAGGTCTTTTAATGCTACTATATATTGCAATTCTGATCTTTGGGAGGGGTACAATAAAACTAGATATTTATACATCACGGCGCATTATGTTGACAATGAATGGGTTTTACAAAAGAGAATAATAGGTTTTCATTTATGTGCATTTCCTCATAACGTAAATGCTATTTTTGGAACAATAATGGATATTTTTGGGTTTTATGGGATATAAGACAAAGTTTTAACAATTACTTTTGATAATGCGTCAGCTAACACGACTATAATTAACATGTTTAAACGTAGTTTGAAATCAACTTTTAGGGGTGATTAACGCCCAAAAGTGATGTTCACAAGCGGTCAATTGTAGCACATAAGGGCGGTCGTATCCACAGAGAGATAACAAAATAACAAGAAAGATTAGCAAAATAAGAGCGTTAGAGAAAAATAAATAATAAGTGAATTAAGGAAAAAGAAGAGTTTTTGAAGACTTTGTTGCAAATAAAAAAGAGAGAAGATTTGTGTGGAAGAAATTCAGTAGTAAAAAGGGTAAGGTGTCGAGAATCCCTAATGCTTCGTTCACCAATTCATGTTTTGATTCACAAAATAAAAGAATCGAATAAATTAAATGTCTGTGTTGACTCTGAAAATATTATCATTACAAGTTATCCAGAATCGACAATATATCAATTTGACAATATTGCAGTAAAAGACAATTTGTAAAATAATTTGAATAACAAAACAATGCGTGTCAGAATTACATAAGAAAAGCATGACTGGACTTATATAAAACTTAGCACACAATATTTTGAAACGTAAAAGAAAGATAGATGAGATTTAATTCATTCAGATATTGAACTTTATAGCACAAGGAATCAAAAGCCCGAATTGGGTCACTCAACAAAAGTTCATCTCTAACCTCACCAAGAAAACTCTAGCCTAGCTTGCAAAATATTCTCACAAGTTCTGGAGAGAAAATATGAGACTGACAGCAAGACGACAGAAAACTGAATATTTAAAACTTCCAAAAACCTTAGGCTAACCCTATTATTTATAGTGTTTAGAGGATGCCTGTCAAATAAAGAAACAAATAATAAAAATAGAAAATTACAAAGAAAAAGGAAACAAAATAAAATTACACACAAATTAGGAGAAATTAAATATATGATTTGGGGAAGAAATCTAGCAACTCGCGGAGAAGAAATCCAGATTCGGCACCTCATCTGGACACGTGTCGCAAGGTGATTGGCAGTGAGGAGACAAAGCGCCACGTGTCGCGCGCGAAATGGTTGGAGCTTGCTGGCGCGATCAGAGTGGAGGACAGTTGTAGGACAAATGGTGCGCATTCATTGGGAAGTCCGGCTGGCATCGCAGGTGTGGGACCTGCGTTGGACAGGTGACGCGTGCGAAGAGAGCCGCAGGTCTGCTGCTGTCGTGTGGGACCCATGCAAAAAATGGGTTGGAATGCGCTGGAGCTCGTGCGAAAGAAGGACACGCGCCCTGGGAGTCTTTCGTACAGGTGACGCGCGCACGATGGAGTGGGGAACGCGGGAGAGCCGGGGCCCACGCGAAAATCTGCTTGTGGCTTTGGCTCACGCGGCTCTCTCTCTACATGGCTCGGCTTGGTGGCTCGGATTGGTTTAAAATATGGCTTTCATGGCTTCTTCTTGTGTAGCTTTTTACACTGCTTTCATCTGTAAATAATTAAGCAAAATCTAGACAAATTCTAATTAAAAATATTATGAATAAAAATAATTGAATTGTTTAATTAAAGCTCAAATATTTTAATATTATATAAATCAAAAGTAGTATTTAGGGTGCATTTTTATGCACTAATCAATGGGCGAAATTTTTCATTAACGGTGTGCGTGTCACATAATAAATTTAGTAGTACAAGCGTGGATTGAACATATTTCCTTTAATCTAACAAATATTAGAGATTCTTTATCCTTCATATCTAATTTTGGAGCTTGGCTCCCAGAATTCTGACAATATTGCAGGAACAGCCAGATGCGCCCAAGAAAGTTCCCAACTGAAGTGAGACATAGGTGGAACTCCACCTATTTAATGTTGAAAGTTGCACTTTCGTATCAACAGCTCATCACAACGTACGTGAACAACAAGAATGATAAGCTTTTAATTTTCGATATTGATTGGAAGATTGATAAGTACTTTTTTAAATTTCTAAAAGTTTTCTACAATACTACTGAATTACTTTCTAGAGTTTATTATCCTACTGCACATTTAGCTTTGCATTAATTATTTAATATTTCGGAAACATTTTCTTTTTATAGGGATACTTAACTTTTTGAAACTATAGCTAAGCTAATGGAAGCTAAATTTAAAAGTTATTGGTCCGGTTGTTCTATGTTATATGTATTAGCAACCATTTTAAATCTTAGGTGCAGAGTAGATATGACTGAATCTTTGATGACTGCTACGACAGAAAATTTAAGTATTGATATGCAACTAACTATTACTGATGCTAGGAAAATGTTAGAAAAATTATTTAGTTTGTATGAAGTGAAATACAAAACAGGTCAAAAAGAACATGGAACTTCGATATCAATTAGCAGTTCGAGGCCTAAAGGCTCATCGTGGAGCTTCCTGAAGAAGAAAGAGAAAACGTTAGGATCGTCATCAACACAAATGTCTACCGAACTGGTAAAATATTTTAAATCAAATTTTGTAATCGAAAACGACAAACTGGACATCTTACAGTGGTAGAGGAGCAAGACCGATTGTTTTCCAACACTGTCCATAATTGCCCGCGACATTCTGACAACTTTAGTGTCAACGGTAGTATCGGAGCAAGCATTTAGTGCAAGCAACCGAATTCTTGACGAGAAGAGAAGCAAAATGTATCCGGATATCTTGGAGGGGCTAATGTGCGTCAAAGACTGGGAAGATGCCAGAAGAAGAAAACATCACTATACGGATGATTCAATTCAAGATTATTTTTCTAACTTAGACATAACAAAATCTTCTAGAAACACTTAGGTTTTGTAATTTACTTATCCTAGAATACCGCACTATTTTTTCCTTCGTTAAGGTTTTGTCCCGATCTCCCCACAAGTTTTACTTGGCAAGGTTTTTAACGAGACAATCATTTATATGTACTTATTCAATAAAAACACATCTTTTGAGGGTATATGATATATATATATTTAATTAAATATTGCAAAAACATTTAAAAGGATCAGGGCCGACCCGTCAAGGGCCTGAGCCTGGGCCCGGCCCTGGCCCTTATAGACTAAGACTGAGGGCCAGTGCTGGGCTTGAGGGTTTCTCCTCAGGCCCGGCCCAGCCTTGGGGTTAAAAGGGCTATGCCGGGCTTTTGACAACTCTAGGTGTCATTCAAGACGAATGACAACCCTTGGATCAGCCCCCTCGCTGGATGCACCTCCGTCATTCGTGCCCTACCGGAAGCTGTCCCCATGAACGCCTACCAAATCTCTAGGGACCAGGCCCAGAGGGTCAAGTACAACCGGGAAGAGACCTTGTTGAGCTCATCCAGATCTTCTGAGAGGAGGGCTATTGCCTAAATATCCACAGTAACAACTAAAGGAGAGAACGTATTGGGCACGTAGCTTTTCTTGAGGTTTATAGGGTATTTAGAAGTAGGTAGATAATAACAAGAAATGGCCTTTTTGTCAGGCTTGGAGAGCTTCTATGAATATTATGCATCTATAATAAATACTCGTTCACTTCGCTGATTCGAGTTTGTAATTTGAGTTAAGATGTGATTTTATGTGAAAGCTTTTTACTGTAGCAAAAAAGT
>NW_010357792.1:0-1235 GCF_000414095.1 Morus notabilis
GGGACTAGCGTTGCCCTTTTCCGGCTTCCGCTTCGTCAAGCCCCTTCAGTCTGAATCCACAGCGAGCACTGATACAAAATAGCACTTTAGGATCAATTCTCATTCCTAAAGCAATCCAATCTCACTCATATTCCAAGATTTCCTATTAGTGTGCCCTAATCAAATTTCATGTTTCAATAATCAATTCCAAGGGTTTTCAATCTCAAACAAGGATTAAAGATGCTAATCCTTTTATCCCAAGTCCCCAAATGAAGCTAATTTGGGTTTTTCCCAAAAACAGGGGTCAAAATAACAATTTCAGGCCAAACAGGGTAAAACCCCGTGTACACCGGTCGACCGGTGACAGAGAAGTGCATCACCACCGGTCGGCCGGTGGTGTGCATCTGGTCGACCGGACCGGTCGGCCGGTGGCCATAGCAAGATCCGGTCAACCGATGCGGTCGATCGGTGGAAAAAGCCAGTTCGCGAAAACTCACGGAAATCAGTTCAAAAATGTGCAAATCCAGTCCCAATTCACAAAATCTCAAGGGACAACCACTAGATCCGGGTTCTAGGTACTAAAACAAGTCCAAAGAACCCAAGATCTCCAATTTCTACCATAGTTTTACTCAAAATCCATCAAAATCTGTTTTGAACCAAAAATAAGTTTTGAAATCCGAAAAACATAGATTCAAGAGAGGTTCTTTCAGTAATCTTACCTCGAATCCTTCTCTTGACGTTGAAAACTCTTTGAAATCACTCTTGGTTCAAATCCGGTTTTGATTTGAGACACAAATGGGAGAGAAAGAGGGCGAGAGAGAGCACGGAAGTGTGAGAGAGAGAGAGAAAGAGAGAGAGGAACGCACGGGAAAGAAAAAGAAAAGGAAGGAAAAGAAAGGAAAAAAAAAAAAAAAAGGAAAGAAAAGAAAAATAAAAGAAAATGACATGTGTAAAATATAACAGTCCAGAAATGCGCCCATACACACTTCTGGATTAAATAAATTACTGTGAATAATTTAAATACCTTGGAATTATTTAAACTCAATTAATTAAATCAGATTAGGCACACTAATAATCTCAATTACCTTAATTAATCTCAATTAATTCTTCAGGGTGTTACAGCTCCACCCCCTTAGGCAATTTCGTCCTTGAAAGTAAAGCTCACCTCAAATTGCAAACAGATGCGGATAACGTTCCTGCATCATCGTTTCAAGCTCCCATGTTGCTTCCTCAACACCATGGTGCTGCCACAGCAC
>NW_010357792.1:1294-1872 GCF_000414095.1 Morus notabilis
GTGCCCCCTCATACGACACGTCATACCGTATCAGAATGTCAAACTACTGTACTACTGTTTATGGCTCAGGTTGACATTTCCGAAGCATGGAGACATGAAACACGTCATGCACGTGAGATAATTCAGGCGGTAAGGCCAACCGGTAAGCCACCACTCCGATGCGTTGCACGATCGGGAATGGTCCCACATACCTTGGTGCAAGTTTCCCTTTTACACCAAACTGAACGACTCCCTTGCGTGGGGAAACCTTCAACAAGACAAAGTCGCCCTCTTGGAATTCCAAAGCCCTACGCCTCCTGTCAGTATAACTTTTCTGATGACTTTGAGCTGTCAACAGTCGTTCCCAAATCACAGCTATCTTCTCATTATTCTCTTGAATGATTTCCGGCCCAGTGCTCAGTCGATCCTCTGGTTCCAACCAACACACAGGTGACCTACAAGGATGACCATACAGAGCTTCAAACGGTGCCATTCCAATGCTGGCCTGATAGCTGTTGTTGTACGCAAACTCAGCGAGATGCAGATATTTCTTCCAGTTCCCACCGAATTCCAGAATACAAGCACGAAGCATATCCTCC
>NW_010357792.1:2122-2445 GCF_000414095.1 Morus notabilis
ATGGCATCGTGCTTCAGCTCGGTTCTCGGTAGCCCCATCAGAAAATCCATGGTGATGTGCTCCCATTTCCATCCAGGGACAGGGAGAGGTTGCAACTCCCCTGCTGGCTTCTGGTGCTCAGCTTTAACCTGGAGCCAAGTCATACACTCCGAGACATACTCACGAACATCTCTTTTCATGCCCCTCCACCAGTAGTGTCTCTTCAGGTCCTGGTACATCTTTGTACTCCCCGGATGAATAGCATACGTCGATTTGTGTGCCTCTTGCAGAATCTTCTTCTTTACCTCACCCGCCTTAGGAACAGCAAGGCGGTTGCGGAAATA
>NW_010357792.1:2891-3028 GCF_000414095.1 Morus notabilis
CTCCAAATCATGAGTGGGGTAATTCTGTTCATGTGGCTTTAGTTGTCGGGATGCGTAAGCCACAACGCGTCCACCTTGCATCAACACACAGCCCAGCCCACTCCTCGAGGCGTCAGTATATACCTCATACAGCCCTT
>NW_010357792.1:4023-4463 GCF_000414095.1 Morus notabilis
GATATATCCTTTTCCTGCCAACTCCTCAAGTTGCGTTCTTAATTCTTTCATCTCCGCCGGAGCCATCCGGTATGGAGGGAGAGAAATAGGTGCCGTTCCCGGGACCAAGTCAATACAGAATTCAATCTCTTGATCTGGCGGTAAACCAGGTAGCTCATCAGGAAATACATCTGTAAACTCATCCACTACAGGGATTCCCGCACTATCTCTGATCGCTTCAGATTCACCTTCTAAGGCAAGAAGGGAGGAGAAATAGGCTAAATTCTTCCGTCCCCCAACACTGTACTTCAACAGTCGTTCCCCAAGGACTGGGTTCATCTCTGCCTGATAAGAAATTACTGTTCCGGAATCCGTCATCAAGGTCACTTTCCTACGGCAGCAATCAACAATTGCACCGTGCCTTGACAGCCAATCCATTCCGAGTACCACATCAAACAGGG
>NW_010357792.1:5013-5776 GCF_000414095.1 Morus notabilis
CCCTCAACCACCGCGTTGCTGGTCTGACCTCCAGAGCTACCTCCTGCCAGGGCATAAGTTTGTCCCTGTACTTTTCCCTTTCCTCTGTCACCAACATTAGGCCGCTGAGCCGGAGGCCTATACTGTTGTGGTGGAGGCAGTTGTGCCGGTCTCGGTGCTTGAGGCTGGAACTGTGTATACTGAGGTGGCTGATAAGTCGACGCAGGAGGGTATGGCATCTGTTGCAGCTGGTATGGTGGCATGTATTGTGGTGGCCCTTCTTGGCTGTAGGAAGCGTCACTTTGGGCTTGTTGAGCCGGCGGCCGATTAGGACAATTCCTCCTAATATGGCCCACCTGCCCACAATGGTGACACCTGGGCCCGTATGGAGCATTTCTATCACTCCCAGAGCCACCGCTTGCCATTTCCCCAGCCATCTGCCCCTGGTTGCGGTTTCTTCTACCACTCCGCTGTGGTCCACCTGAAACAGAAGGTCTACCAGAGACAGAGACTCGACCCGCCTCTTCTTCTTTGCTTTGGCGATAGGCCAAGTTATCCTGTTCCACTCTCGTAGCAGCAGCTACCAAATCCCGGAAGTTTCGACGTCTTAGAGCCACCAAGGATCTCCTCACAGAGTTTTTGAGGCCCTTCTCAAACTTAAGACATCTCATATGTTCAGACTCCACCAGAGATGGCGCAAACCGGGACAGGTCATTAAACTTAGCCTCATATTGCCTCACCGACATGTCACCTTGCTGCAGCGACATGAATTCCAGTGCTTTTT
>NW_010357792.1:5920-6062 GCF_000414095.1 Morus notabilis
ACCCAGTATTCATCTGGAACTCCCATAGTACTCAAATGCTTGACTATGGAGTCTAACCAGAACTCCGCCTCCTGGGGTCCTCCCTCACTATTAAACGAGGGGATAGGCGCACGCCTAAATTCCTGAAAATATCCTTGTTTCT
>NW_010357792.1:6160-6501 GCF_000414095.1 Morus notabilis
TAAAACTAGACTATTCAGTGGATTACAGATGTCACACATGTATGTACAATCCTGGGGTTCTTAACCTAAAGCTCTGATACCACTCTTGTCACGCCCCCCCAAACGGGGTGGGTGACGTGGAGCTCGATTAGGGATTAATAAAGCAGATTCCCAACCGGGCCCCACACTTAACTACATTAAAATATAATTTCATTACTACAGAATCCCGGAGCCTCTGACACACATGGCTCCACCCCACAGGACATACAGTATCGTACATACATGCTCATGTAAATAATCATTACAACAGACATCAACCACAGTCTAGTAAATCCAATATTAAATAGGTTTACATAATTTCT
>NW_010357792.1:7167-14080 GCF_000414095.1 Morus notabilis
CACCCCGGCGTTGTCCCGGGGTTGTACCGGGGCTGCCACGGTGCCGCCCGGGGCTGTACTGGGGCCGCCCCGGGGCTGTACCGGGGATGCCCTGGGACTATATCGGGTCCGCCCCGGGGCTGTACCGTGGTTACCCCGGAGCTGCCCTGGGGCCGCCCTGACCAGGGTCATCCCGGGGCTGTACCATGGCTGCCCTGGGGCTGCCCCGGGGCCGTACCGGGGCCGCCCTGGGGCTGTACCGGGGTTGGAGGGCTATGCCCTGCCATGATTGTAGAGCTAGAAAAGGACTTTCATTTGGTATATTATAGGCCCAGAATCAATTTGTAGATAATATGTTATGGTCATTTTCAGTTACAGTTCTCTGATTTTTTTCCTCCGAACTGATGAAAACAAGTGAATTTGGGCCTGAAAAATTAGGTTCATGGGCTTTGCCCAGCCATGATTGTAGAGCTCAAAAATATCTTCGATTTGGTATATTATAGCCCAGTAACGATATCTAGATAAAAAGTTATGGCCATTTCCAATCATAGTGCTCCAATTTTTTCCTCAAAAACTGATGAAACTAGTGAAGTTTGGCCCCAATAATTGGGTTGGCGGGCTATCCAATGCCATGATGGAAGAGTTCAAAAATAGCTTTGATTTGGTATATTATAGGCCCAGTAACGATATCAAGATAAAAAGTTATGGCCGTTGTCATCTCAGTTCTCTGATTTTTTTCCTCCGAACTGATGAAAACAAGTGAATTTTAGGCCTAAAAATTGGGTTGGCGAGCTATGCCCTGCCATGATTGTAGAGCTTGAAAATAGCTTCGATTTGGTATATTATTAGCCCAGTAACGATATGTAGATAAAAAGTTATGGCCATTTTCATTCACAGTTCTCTGATATTTTTTCTCCGAAACTGATGAAAATAAGTGAATATTTGCCCCAAAAATTGGGTTTGTGGGATATGCCCTGCCATGATTGTAGAGCTCAAAAATAGCTTTGATTTGTTATTTTATTGCCCTAGTAATGATATCAACATAAAAAGTTATGGCCGTTTTCAGTCACAGTTCTCCGATTTTTTTCCACCGAAACTGATGAAAACAAGTGAATTTTGGCCCGAAAAATTCGGTTGGCATGCCATACCGTGCCATGATTATAGAGATCAAAAATAGCTTAGATTCGGTACATTATAGGTCCAGTAACAATATCTAGATAAAAAGTTATGGCCGTTTTTAGTCACAGTTCTCTGATTTTTTTCCTCCGAACTGATGAAACCAAGTGAATTTTGGCCTGAAAACATGGGTTGACGGGCTATGCCCTGCCATGATTGTCGACCTCAAAAAGAGCTTCGAGTTGCTATATTATAGGCCCAGTATCAATATCTAGATAAAAAGTTATGGCCGTTTTCAGTCACAGTTCTCCGATTTTTTTCCTCCGAAACTAATGAAAAAAAGTGAATTTTGGCCCGAAAAATTGGGTTGGCGGGATATGCCCTGCCATGATTGTAGAGCTCAAAAATAGCTTTTATTTGTTATTTTATTGCCGTAGTAACACTATCAACATAAAAAGTTATGGCCGTTTTCAGTCACAGTTCTCTGATTTTTTTCCATCGAAACTGATGAAAACAAGTGAATTTTGGCCCGAAAAATTGGGTTGGCATGCCATGCTGTGCCATGATTGTAGAGATAAAAAATAGCTTCGATTTGGTATATTATAGGTCCAGTAATGATATCTAGATAAAAAGTTATGGCCGTTTTCAGTCACAGTTCTCTGATTTTTTTCCTCCGAACTGATGAAAACAAGTGAATTTTGGCCCGAAAAATTGGGTTGGCAGGATATGCCCTGCCATGATTGGAGAGCTCAAAAATAGCTTTGATTTGGTATTTTATTGCCCCAGTAACGATATCTAGATACAAACTTATGGCTGGTTTCAGTCACAGTTCTCTAATTTTTATCCTCCGAAATTGATGAAAACAAGTGAATTTTGGCCCGAAAAATTGGGTTGGCGGGCCATACCCTAGCATGATTGTAGAGCGCAAAAATAGCTTCAATTTGGTATATTATTGCTCCAGTAACGATATCTAGATAAAAAGTTATGGCCGTTTTCAGTCACAGTGCTCCGATTTTTTCCTCCGAAACGATGAAAACAAGTGACTTCTAGCCCAAAAAATTGGGTTGGCATGCCATGCCATACCATGATTGTAGAGCTCAAAAATAGCTTCGATTTGGTATATTATAGGGCCAGTAACGATATCTAGATAAAAAGTTATGGCCGTTTTCAGTCACAGTTCTCTAATTTTTATCCTTCGAAACTGAAGAAAACAAGTGAATTTTGGGCCAAAAAATTGGGTTGGTGGGCCATGCCCTACCATGATTGTAGAGCTCAAAAATAGCTTCAATTTGGTATATTATTGCTCTAGTAACGATCTCTAGATAAAAAGTTATGGTCGTTTTCAGTCACAGTGCTCCAATTTTTTACCTCTGAAATTGATGAAAACAAGTGAATTCTGGCCTGAAAAATTGGGTTGGCATGTCATGCCATGCCATGATTGTAGAGCTCGAAAATAGCTTCAATTTGGTATATTATAGGGCCAGTAATGATATCTAGATAAAAAGTTATGGTCATTTTCAGTAACAGTGCTCCGATTTTTTTCCTCTGAAACTGATGAAAACAAGTGAATTTTGGCCCGAAAAATTGGGTTGGTGTGCGATACCATTCCATGCCATGATTGTAGAGCTTGAAAATAACTTCGATTTGGTATATTATAGGCCCAGTAACAACTTCTGGATAAAAAGTTATGGTCATTTTCAGTCACAGTTCTCTGATTATTTTCCTCCGAAACTGATGAAAACAAGTGAATTTTGGCCCGAAAAATTGGGTTGGTGTGCGATACCATTCCATGCCATGATTGTAGAGCTTGAAAATAACTTCGATTTGGTATATTATAGGCCCAGTAACGATATCTAAATGAAAAGTTATGGCTGGTTTGATTTACAGTTCCCCGATATTTTTCCTCCGAAACTGATGAAAATAATTATAAGTTTTGCCCAAAAAATTGGGTTGGTTGGCTAGACCTTGCCATGATTATTGAGCTCAAAATGAACTTTGAGTTGGTATATTATAGGCCCAGTAACGATTTGTAGATAAAAAGTTATGACCGTTTTCCGTCAAAGTTCTCTGATTTTTTTCCTCTAAAACTGATGAAAATAAGTGAATTTTGGCCAAAAAAATTTGGTTTGAGGGCTATGTCCAATCATGATTGTAGAGCTCGAAAAGGACTTTCATTTGGTATATTATAGGCCCATAATCGATTTGTAGATAAAAAGTTATGGCCGTTTTCAGTTACAGTTCTCTGATTTTTTTCCTCCGAACTGATGAAAACAAGTGAATTTTGGCCTGAAAAATTGGATTCATTTGCTTTGCCCTACCATGATTGTAGAGCTCAAAAATAGCTCCGATTTGGTATATTATAGACCCAGTAACGATATCTAGATAAAAAGTTATGCCCATTTTCAGTCATAGTGCTCCAATTTTTTCCTCAGAAACTGTTGAAAACTAGTGAAGTTTGGCCCCAATAATTGGGTTGGTGGCCTATCCAATGCCATGATGGGAGAGTTCAAAAATAGCTTTGATTTGGTATATTATAGGCCCAGTAACGATATCTAGATAAAAAGTTATGGCCGTTTTTCTTCACAGTTCTCCGATATTTTTTCTCTGAAACTGATGAAAACAAGTGAATTTTGGGCCTAAAAATTGGGTTGGCGAGCTATGCCCTGCCATGAATGTAGAGCTTGAAAATAGCTTCGATTTGGTATATTATTAGCCCAGTAACGATGAGTAGATAAAAAGTTATGGCCGTTTTTCTTCACAGTTCTCCGATATTTTTTCTCTGAAACTGATGAAAACAAGTGAATTTTTTCCCCAAAAATTGGGTTGGCATGCTACACCCTGCCATGATTGTTGAGCACGAAATGAGCTTCGATTTGGTATATTATGGGCCCAGTAACGATTTGTAGATAAAAAATTATGGCCGTTTTCCGTCACTGTTCTCCGATTTTTTTCCTCTGAAACTAATGAAAGCAAGTGAATTTTGGCCCGAAAAATTGGGTTGGAGGGCTATGCCCTAACATGATTGTAGAGTTTGAAAAGGACTTTGATTTGGTATATTATAGGCCCAGTAACGATTTGTAGATAAAAAGTTATGGCCGTTTTCAGTCACAGTTCTCCGATTTTTTTCCTCTGAACTGATGAAAACAAGTGAATTTTGCCTGAAAACTTGGGTTGATGGGCTATGGCCCTGCCATGATTGTACACCTAAAAAAAGCTTCGATTTGCTATATTATAGGCCCAGTATCGATATCTAGATAAAAAGTTATGGCCGTTTTCAGTCACAGTTCTCCGATTTTTTTCCTCCGAAACTGATGAAAACAAGTGAATTTTGGCCCGAAAAATTGGGTTGGCAGGCTATGGCCTCCAATGATTGTAGAGCTCAAAAATAGCTTCGACTTGGTATATTATAGGCCCAATAACTATATCTAGATAAAAAGTTATGGCCATTTTCAGTCAGAGTGCTCTGATTTTTTTCCTCCGAAACTGATGAAAACAAGTGAATTTTATCCCGAAAAATTGGGTTGCCAAGCTATGGTCTGCCATGATTGTAGAGCTCGAAAATAGCTACAATTTGGTATATTATAGGCCCAGTAACGATATCTAGATAAAAAGTTATGGCCATTTTCACTCATAGTGCTCCGATTTTTTTCCTTTGAAACTGGTGAAAACTAGTGAATTTTGGCCCAAAAAATTGGGTTGCCGGGCTATGCAATGCCATGATTGTAGAGCTTGAAAATAGCTTCGATTTTGGTATATTATAGGCTTAGTAACGATATCTAGATAAAAAGTTATTGCCGTTTTCAGTCACAGTTCTCAGATTTTTTTCCTCCAAAACTGATGAAAATAAGTGAATTTTGGCCCAAAAAATTGGGTTGCCGGGCTATGCAATGCCATGATTGTAGAGCTTGAAAATAGCTTCGATTTTGGTATATTATAGGCTTAGTAACGATATCTAGATAAAAAGTTATGGCCATTTTCACTCATAGTGCTCCGATTTTTTTCCTTTGAAACTGGTGAAAACTAGTGAATTTTGGCCCAAAAAATTGGGTTGCCGGGCTATGCAATGCCATGATTGTAGAGCTTGAAAATAGCTTCGATTTTGGTATATTATAGGCTTAGTAACGATATCTAGATAAAAAGTTATTGCCGTTTTCAGTCACAGTTCTCTGATTTTTTTCCTCCGAAACTGATGAAAACAAGTGAATTTTGGCCTAAAAAATATGGTTGGCCTGCTGCACCCTAACATGATTGTTCAGCATGAAACGAGCTTCGATTTGGTATATTGTGGGCCCAGTAACGATTTGTAGATAAAAAGTTATGGGCGTTTTCCGTCAGAGTTCTCCGATTTTTTTCCTCTGAAACTGATGAAAACAAGTGAGTTTTGGCTTGAAAAATTGGGTTGGCGGGCTATGCCCTGCCATGATTGTAGAGCTCAAAAAGATCTTCTATTTGCTACATTATAGGCCCAGTATCGATACCTAGGTAAAAAGTTATGGCCATTTTCAGTCACAGTTCTCTGATTTTTTTCCTCCGAACTGATGAAAATAAGTGAATTTTGGCCTGAAAAATTGGGTTGACGGGCTATGCCCTGCCATGATTGTAGAGCTCAAAAAGATCTTCTATTTGCTACATTATAGGCCCAGTATCGATACCTAGGTAAAAAGTTATGGCCATTTTCAGTCACAGTTCTCTGATTTTTTTCCTCCGAACTGATGAAAATAAGTGAATTTTGGCCTGAAAAATTGGGTTGACGGGCTATGCCCTGCCATGATTGTAGAGCTCAAAAAGAGCTTCGATTTGGTATATTATAGACCCAGTATCGATATCTAGATAAAAAGTTTGACTGAAAACGGTATTCTCCGATGCATATTGCTTTTATCACCTATAAAATGCTTGAAGTGATCATTACCACAATATTCAGACTTAGTAGTATATGCTTTAAAAGAAGTATAAACCCCAAGACACCTTAAATTAGATTTTCTTACCCACACACGCCTAGGAAATTTGTTTTGGACATCAATCTTTGCTTTAGGTGTCCTTCTTGCGGATGCGGAATTTGATGGATTAATGATCATACCTCTTTTTAAAGCATTCAAGTATTTGTAACATCTAGGTCTAATGTAATAGGATATTTATTATTTATTTAATAAAAGAGTTTATTCATCATTTTATGTGCATATATTTATGAATATTTTATGAATATCAAATAAAAATTCTGTGATTATTTATGTAACCTTAAACATGGTATATAAGTGTACGAGAGGATAATGTTTAAGGATAATAATCAAAAAGTGATGTTCGTAATAAATCTAATTAAAGTTCGGAATCTTTAATTAGAACATTACTAATATATGTCATTCCCATTTAGAATGAAACGGTGTTATCCGCACTGTTAATATGGTGTGATATTGAATGAGTGTATTACGCATAATAAGATTATGTGGAACAAGGACACATACACAATATGATTTTCTAATAATTTCTGTTAAGTATAGAAATTCTAATTGAGTCTACCGATGGTCATATATAGAATGATCTTAATCCTGAGTTCTTAACAAACTCCTATTTATGGATTTATGTCTTTTGATTTACTCGGTACGGATTCTGAGACCCTGAATCTTATTCCTTGTATTTTGGAGACATAATGAAATAGGTAGCTGGGAATGTTATTATACGAGATGGAATCCATTCCTTCTTGAGAAAGAACTAGATAAATAATTCTCTTGATTGTTGATTCGGTACTTGGATTAGTAAGAGCGCTCTGGTTCATGAATGTGTTTTATGAATCACTATCCATTAGAGAATCAATGGTACTCAA
>NW_010357792.1:14768-15768 GCF_000414095.1 Morus notabilis
TTTTTTGAAGTTTGACTTCTACTCTTTAAATATGAGAATAATAGAAAATTGTGTAGACAATTTTTGAAAACAATTTTCTGCCCTAATTATTAAGTGTGGCCGAAATTTCTCATTGGGAAAAGAGAGGAAAATTTTTTCTCCAAAAAATTCCACATCGTGCATGCGTTGGTGTTTGTGAAAATTTGAGTGTTATTGAAACCTGTTTTATCTCACATGTGCCCATACACACGTCTACGTGGAATCAAGGAATTGACGTGGAAGACTTTAGTTTTCTAAACACAAAGCTTGGAGCAAGGATTGTTCGAGGTCAAAGAATTCAAGTTATCGACCTAATCGGCGCTAGGTATTATTCTTAATTGACTTCTTAATATATGAATTAATGAGATTAATTTATTCATGCATAAATTAATATAATCTATAGAGTATCTCAAAGGTTTTATGAAAATTTTTATTATACACGATCCGCCTCCTGCCACGCTTCCGCATCCGAATTCGATTTAGCTACCAACAATTGGTATTAGAGCGGTCTATAGATGATATTAATTTATGCTTCGATTATTTGATAATAAAAAATATGTGATATTTAATTATATGTATATGTGATGAGTAGGCACTTGCATTTATGGATGTTTATATTTAATTCATGTTGATGAATGTATGGATGATGGATTTGGTCGTTAATTATATGGTTCCATGGATCGGTTATATTCATTCATTATAAATTCATTCAGAATTAGAATTATTGTAATTCTAGGGTTTGGATAGAATTAGGGTTTTGATTTTAAATCAAAAGGAGGCCTTGAAGATCAAGTTTGAAGCCCCCAAGCTGCCCAGATTTTTTCCTGAAAATAGCCCAGTGCGCGCGCGCTCCAGCGCGCGGCCGGCGTGCGCCCAGGCGCGCGACTGAGTGGGCCAGCTTGATCATGGACCCTGAACGGGCCCGAGGCTTTCCAAAAGCCTCGTAATACGTGTCGAAGGACCCAGAAAAGTTTCAGAGCCC
>NW_010357793.1:0-328 GCF_000414095.1 Morus notabilis
CTATCCACCTAACATCAATTCAATACCAAAATCACTACTAATATCAATTAAAATATCAAAATCAATACTAACATAAAAATCCCCGTTAACATAACCAAATTACATCAATTTAATATTAAAACCATTATTAACCTAATGTAATTACAACAACAACATCGAACAAACAACAAGAACAAGAACAAGAACAAGAACAAGAACAACAAGAACAACAACAACAACAAGAACAACAACAAGAACAACAAGAATAAGAACAACAACAACAACAACAACGAGAGCAGCAGCAACAACAACAACAGCTGCAGCAGCAGCAGCAGCAGCAGCAGCAGCA
>NW_010357794.1:0-164 GCF_000414095.1 Morus notabilis
GCTCTCTTCGTGATCTACAACTGCCACAGGAACGGCGAAACTTTTGGTACCGTAACGGGGCCCATCAGCCATTCGATCGATGCTCTTTTCGCGATCTACGACTGCCACGGGAACGGTGAAAAGTTTTGCTATCGTAACGGGGCCCATAATCCGTCAGATCGAGC
>NW_010357794.1:308-511 GCF_000414095.1 Morus notabilis
CGGGGCCCATCGGGCGTTAGATCGAAGCTCTCTTCGCGCCCTACAACCGCCAAGGGAACGGCGACTACTTTTGTTGTTGGAATGGGGCCGATCAACGGTTTGATCGAAGCTCTCTTCGTGATCTACAACTGCCAAGAGAAGGTGAAACTTTTGTTGTCGTAACGGGGCCCTTCAGCCGTTAGATCGACTCTCTCATCGCGATC
>NW_010357795.1:0-5568 GCF_000414095.1 Morus notabilis
TATTAGAAATTTGTATTAAATAAATTCCCCTGCTTTATATATATATATATATATATAGAATATTTCTTAAAAAATTAATATTAGTTATATACATATATAAATTCATATCTTTAGCCATAACCATTCGGACAAATTAAAAGGGACCACTAGTATTCACGGGGCGGCTGTAATTGTAACACATGTAACACGTACATGCATTTTGTCTCACTAGTATTCACGTACATGCTATATTGGTTGTTGTCTCTGTTGGGTATATACGTACATAGATACATATACTATTTTTTTATGAAAGATTAATTACTTAGGCCCCGTTCATTTCATCAATTTAAGTTTATAATTCGAGTTTTGTTACAGTAAAAAGTTCTTAGAAACAATCACATCTAATTTTTTTACTACAGTAAAAAATTCTCATATAAAGTCATATCTCAACTTGAATTAAAAACTCAAATCAGTAAACTAAACGGATCCTTAATTGATTAATTTTTTAAAACAAGCTAGCTCACCCTAACCAATGAAAATGAGGTCCTTTTTGGGTTGCGGCCAAGCAAAGTACCAGCGTACACCCAACCCGTAATCGTAACGATCCAATTAAAAGAGCGGAAGAAAGAGGAGGGCAAAGGTCAGTTAATTAATGTAAGAAAATTGCCGGATCAATTGCCGGATCCTTTCATTTTGTCTAAGGAATTATTAAAAAAACGCTTGCAGGACCACTCATTATGTTAGAAAACATAAATTCCTTTTAAAAAAATGATAATCATATAGACACGCATATATATATATATATATATATATACTTTCCTTGTAACTATATAAATTTGTAACATCATCAGCATCGTTATGTGTGTGTGTGTGTGTATATATATATATATATATATATATCATTATATGTGTGTATATTATATATATGTAATCGAAGACCTCAATTGATGGAGGGATATGGTGAATTTATCATAAAGATACTTTGAATTTAGATTTCAGAGATTTCAAAATGACCACATATATCCAATATTTAGGCTTTGATTGAGGACCGTAATAAACTACAATGTTGACGATATTATTAATAAGATAATATTTTAAAATTGATTCCTCTCACTTAAGGAGCACTTATAATAGATATATGTCCGACAATATCTTGATGAAACAGATAAGAGGGCTTTTGAAAAGTTGAAATTAATAAGAATCATAAAAGTCGTCGTAGATTAAGATCCTAAATTCAGGATCAATCAGTTTCCGTAATTGAAGATTATGCGGTCAAGAGAGAACCAAAAGACTGCCTAATTTATTTTTCTTCATCTCCACGCTTCATTGGAAAAAAAAAAAAAACAAAGAAAAAACAAAAACAAAAACAAAAAAACGAAAAAGAGGATTCATGCGACACTTCCAATTCATGCAGATCGTTGATTCGCGTGCGTGTATTGATCAGACGGTGCACGTAAGCTTAATTATTGAGGCAGTAAGAATTACATTAAAAAGCCTAAGGATAATGATTCAGAACAATATGCATGATATATTTTTTGGTGTATTTGTTTTACCGGTATATCAGGTTTTTTTAACCGTTAAATTTATATATTTTTTAATTTTTACGTGATTTTATACTGATTTGACAAATAAAAAACTTGACTTATCGGTATATTAACGTACCAAAAAAGGTTTTATATAAATATAAAAAATATATCTTTTTTATATTATTTACAAATAGTGACACCATACGGTTTGACCAAGTTACCTCGTTTGCATGAGGAGAGACTTAAGTTTGAGACCAAAAAATATATTAACACTTTGGATGACGCAAAACAAACGCAAAGCCACGTGAGACTCTTCTATTATTTGAAAAGAAAGATAAACACAAAGTTGAACACGACAAATTTTTTGTGGGGTCTTCCATTAGACTAAGGGTGTTTCAAAAATCCGTCAAAACCGAACTAAATTGTTAAGTATTTTAAATTATTAAGCAGTTTAGTTAGTTTTTTTATTATTTTTTGGACAGTTTGATTTGTGGTTTAAACTCTCTAAACCGCAAGAACCGTCCAAACTGTCCAATAATTCGTTAAAAAATATACATAAATAATTTTTAAAATTTTAAAATATTTTTTGTATTATTTTAATTTTTATTGATCATAATAAAGGTTATACACTTATAAAATGCACCCTATCATATTTATGTTGGGTTTTATTAAAACTTTAAATGGTGAACTTTTATACATTTACTATTTTTGGGTTATATTGTAAACTTAAAATTTATTTTTATTTTTATGGTTAAACGATTTTATAATTTTTATGAATTATTAAAAACTTTGTTAGACTTAAACTCAAACCGCACAAACTACTTACAAGTGATTTAGTTCAATTTAATTTTTGTTAAAAAATCAAACAGTCCAAACCGCCTAAAAGAAAAAATTATTTTTAATTTAGTTGGTAATTTCTAAAAAAAAAAAAAAAGGCTCAAACCTCCTAAAAAAAAAATTATTTTTAATTTAGGTGGTAATTTCCAAAAAAAAAAAAAAGGCTCAAACCTCCTAAAAAAAAAATTATTTTTAATTTAGGTGGTAATTTCCAAAAAAAAAAAAAAGGCTCAAACCTCCTAAAAAAAAAATTATTTTTAATTTAGGTGGTAATTTCCAAAAAAAAAAAAAAGGCTCAAACCTCCTAAAAAGAAAATTATTTTTAATTTAATTGGCCGTTTAAAAAGAAAACCGTACAAACTGACCGCGAACACCTGCAAAACGTAAAAAACAAGTTCAATGAACCAGCTCTTCTTTTTTTCATTTTCCAAAGAAATTAAACATATATATACACAACTGATCATTCATTGGCTGTGCAAAGTAATTTTTCATATTAATATATGTACTGATCCTATCGATCACAATTAGTTTAAAATAATTGCCGTCTAATTTCAACTTACTGTAAGGAACCGTTGGAATTTCTTTCCGTTTTTTGAGGATAATGTCTTAATTCCAATTGAAAATGATTGTTGGAGGCTATACGTATATAATAGTATGTAATATAAAACAATAATCGCGTAGGTTACTAGGTTCCTTAAAGAAACAATAGATTGTTTATGTTCTGATGTATGGAAATAATTTTATGTACTTGTTAATTATAGGAATGGTCTAAACGCCTAATTGATCAGCACATTAAATTTTAATCGTCCGATGTCAAATAAAGGGTCATGATTAATTGTAATGTTTATTCCGTATTTTTTTTCCGGGTGAATAGGGGTAGCTAGTTTTTCCGGGTCATGATTAATTGGTGTTATGGAGCTACACGTGGCTGCTATCATGCATAAACAAAACCTTTTAAATTCTCTCATTAATTATATAGTTTCAACGAAATTATTAAATCGGTATATACTTTCCGAGGCCCCTTTTTTTTTTTTTTCCATGTGATACATGTTTGAGGCCAAGAAAGATGTTCAAATGTGAAACGACCATAGAAATTTATGCTTATTCAGAGCAGTAACTTTTTCTCATTTTTAACCACATGGATTCCTGAGTTTCTGGTCAATCTGTTCCCCGTGATTGACGCTCATAGGCAATAAAGACCGAGTAAAAACTCAAAACTACATACTTTCACTTTCAAAAAAAAATGTACATACTTCTTGGTCTAGATGCACCATAGACCATGGCGACTTTCATTTCATGCTTTTTTTTAGAAGAATTTTCAAATTTTACCTAAATAAGTTATAATGCTTTTAATATTTTCTATTGGAACATGAAATTATTAGGATTCGTTTGGTATGAGAATTTAAATTAGAATGATTTTAATTATGATTTTAAAATTAGAATCATAATTCATGATTTTAAGTTCAAATCATAATTATAAAATCATGATTTAAAATCAGGGATATGAATCACCTTAAATTAAGAGAGTGTGATTTTAGAATCATGAGTGATTTTGATTTAAAACATCACACTAGATTCAGAATCATCCAAACTAAATAATAATTATGAATTATGATTTAAAATCACTATAAACAAACATTAATTTTAAATTAAAATTTAAAATTATGATTCTGAATCCATCTACTAAACGTCATTTTAATCTCTATATACATCAATGTACGACTATATCTCCTTATATACTCGGAGGCCCCAGCCTGCGCGATCAACCCATCTAAATACACAGAATATTATCATGTTCTATGTATAAAAAACCCGATCTAGTCTATACAAACTATTATTGTAAAGTTGATTACGGATGAAATTAAGTAACAACGTAATTCAAAGCGGATAATCCCTAAATTTGAAGAAAAATGTTTAATTTGGAGTGGACACACGGCGGCCCGCCAAAGTTGGCCTTTTCTGATGGCATCAACTGCCTTTTCAACACGTTGCTTGACCTGCATCATCGTTGATACCTCAGCATCATAGAAACGAGAAAGTTTTTTTAGTGGCCCCACATCTAGATCATAAGATAAGTCTCTGCTCTGAAAAAATAAATATCTATTTATTTTATCGATTTAAATTTAAATATTATAACAAAAATATATAAATTATATAGAAATGAAAAATTCAACATGATAATTGAGTTTTTCCTTTCTTTTCTTGTTTTAATATATTATCGACGTTTGGAAGATTCAATAATAATTTAGATTTCAAAATAAAATTTTCGGTGTTACACGTGTGAAACGTCATGGGTATTATAATATGAGTCGTGGTTAATGCATCTATAAGCTCGTTTACTATAACGTACAAGCAAAAGATACGTATGACGATGTAACGAAAATAAAAATAAGGAATAATGGTGATCGTAATTAACTCGCACGTGAGAATACAACTATTATCGTTCCTAATGGAAATTTAGAGCAACCACGTACTCTAGCAAAAATAACTAATGTGAACCGTCATTACCTCCTTTTTTAGGACTCTTTAAACATGTAGCAAAATTTAAATAGTGAAATTTAAATGAGGCAATGAAGAAAACTAGCACAAAGCCGCAATAGGTGCAATATATAAATAGGGGGTTCTGTACCATAAGTATATATACGACCTGCCAACACTAATATATAGCCTTTCATTTAATTTGATAATTTCAGGGTACAGAAGAGATATATGATAAAAGAATATATATATATATATATATATATATATATAATTAGGGTACAAGTGCTCTTAACTTCCATCTTGCACAAACAAAAAACAAAAACAAAAACAAAAACACAATGGGTGTGTTTAGAATTGGTTTTAAAATGATTTTGTTTTTAATAAAAAGTAAAAATGAGATTGTTTTGAGAATTATTTTGTGACCGATTCTAAAATTGCGTTTGGTTGGTTTTTTAAGAGATTGTTTTGAGTATAATAAAAAGTGAAATCTTATTTGTTAATTAATATATTATAATATTGTTGATAAGTATTAAAAAATAAAAATAGAAAAGTGAAAATAACTTTCAACTATTTTCTAATTCCTTTACAAAAACCATTCTCATTGTTTTCGTTTTCAAAACATTTATTAAATAAACGTCGTTTCGTTTTCATTTTCATTTTTTACCCATTAAAATACGTGAAAACTATTTTTAAAAACGGTTATAAACACGCACAATGTGTTGACGTGATCAGTTAAAAAAAAAAA
>NW_010357796.1:0-6871 GCF_000414095.1 Morus notabilis
ACGTGTATTTTGCTCTTTTCTAATCTTCATTTTTTATGTTTTTTTTTTTTTTTTTAATTTTACCAAGTTCTCTTTTATAGCTTATAGCAAAAAAAGTTATCTTTTATAGCTTAACCTTTTTTTTTTTGAAAGTATAGCTTAACCTTTTTACGATTATTTATACATTAAATTTTGCATCTAATGCATTTAAAAATAACCTAGTGGAGTTTGCTCTTAAGGAGGACTATATGTCTTCTTCTTTTTTTTTTTTTCTCTCATTTTTTAAACTTTTTCCACTTTCTCTTTTTCTTCTTTTCTTTTGCTTATTGTCTTTTTTTTGGACCTTCTCCGATGCGCCAACATACCTATAGACCAAGTTTATTGTCCATCAGATTTGCATAAAATCCCGTAAAAATAAAAAAGTACGTAGATCCAACAGTTAAAAAAATATGATCTACCGTTACACCATGCGTACCAGAGAATCTCTTTTTTGTTTATCTAACATTCATTGACCATTCACTTTTTTTATAATATCCTTAATTGAAATACTTTATTTTCCTCACTTTTTTCTAATTAAAATAATTCTTTTAAAATGTATCTCTACTTTAAGTTTTTTTTGGCCAAAAGCTCGTAACTTTAATTTGTTCGATATATTTTTTTAAAATACTTTTTTTTTCTCTTACTTCAATTACTGGACTTAGAGCTTTCTGTAAAAATGACTAAATATGAAAGTTTTATTAGTAAAATAACATTCTAATAGTTTTTATTTGTAAAAAAAGGTCAGCACGACAAAAAATGACCACTTTTTTACAAAAAATGTTTGGTGGTTGTTCTCCATTTAAATGAAGAGGTATTTTTGCTAGTTTTACTTTATTGGATAGTTACTCTTGTAAATTTTTACTTTTAAGGAAATTACATGTTTCCATACAAGATCAAACTCATAAAAGGGTCGTTTGTTTTATATATTTAAACTCAAATTTTTAATTTTACAACAGTGTAAAATTCTCACATAAAATTTAAAATTTAAATGTTAAAATAAAAAATCATGAATTTAAGTATAACTCCCAAATATACCTAAAATTATTCCCGACGTACTTAACTAGTAAGTAAATAAGAGTTGATTTGAAGAATAGGTTTAAACCATAATGTATTAATTTAAAGTTTTTTTTCATAAAAAGATTTTAACTTTAAAAGTTAATTAATACGTTCTACTCACGAAAATTTAAAAAATTTAAATTAGATAACTTGAACCCACCTTACAAATAGGCCCAGAAAAGTCACGCACGCCCACAAAAAAGAGCCATGCACCCGATATGGTGCAGTAACGGCTTAAAAATGACGTGGCGGTTGTTATTGGATGAGAGTATGGCAAATGTCACTTGAAATTTAAGCTGACCCAGGTGTGTTTAGGTAATTCAATGTTAAATGCAAGACATGCACCGATTGTCTCCTCAATTTCGAATGCAAAACTCTCTCTCTCTCTCTTCCTCTCTCTCTCTCTCTAGATTTCGCAGCCTAGAAACGTGTTCCTGAGGGAGACGACGATAGAGTCTCCGGCCTCGACCAACCCTAGCGCAGCCAAGCCCTAGCCGTCGCGGAAGTAGAGGGGCTCCAAGGAGAACACTCCGCCATAGGATTTATGAGAACATTTTGGTCTGAATTGGGGTGTTTTGTAGTTTTTCTGATACAGGTATGAACTCTGTTGGGGATCGTAAGGTCCAGTTTCGCAGCCCTTTTTTTTCCTTTTCCTTTTCTTTTTTCCTTCGTTAATTCTTCCTCTCTCATTTCTCTCTCCAAATTAAACTCTACCGTGCTCCGCTGAGGAGGAGGAAGACGAGGACTGGAGGAGTGCGCCGGCGTTTGGTTAGAGTAGAGATGCGCCGTCATCAGAGGAAGAAGACGAGGAGTTGCCGGAGAGAGCAAAGGGTATGTGAATTCTTGTCAGGTCAAATTCTTCATGCTATACCCTAATTTACAATTCTACACAAAGTTCCCCCCCCCTTTTTTTTTTTTTTTGTTTAATTTTCTTGGCCTTCTGGCATGTGAATTCCATGGTCATTGTCATGATTTTTTTATTTTATTTTATATTATTTTCAAATTTTAAGGTTGACGTGGAAGCCGTTGCTTAGACTCAGTCATTTTCTTATAGTTGAGCGAAGCTCTCTGCTGTGCATGTGGTTGTTGCAATTGATCAGATAGAGCTGGGTTAGGCATTTCTTCTTTGATCTTTACTCTTGTCTTGGAACTAATTTTCTTTATTGCTTTTTCTTATTTGTTTGTTTATCGGGAAAATATTTTCCACACTGATGATTTTGGATCAGTTTGGTAACTCTGATGTTTGGAATCGCCACAAACAGGTACACATGAATATACTATTCATCTTTTTACATGTTTTTGAGTTTCTGATTGGATGTAACATCACAAACACTTTTTTTCATTATCTGTCAATACTCAAATTTGCAGAGTGGTCGGCTAAAATAAAAAAGAAAAAACTTAATTGACATTATAAAAGGGCTTAAATTTTCTTTTGGTTCATGGGATTTATTTACTTTCTTCATTGGCCTGTTTTAGAAGAAATAAGTCTTTTTGAGGCTGATTTCATTATACTAATAGGTGATTCAATGAATTTTTTGGTTATTAGGTTGATGAGCTTCAAAGTTTTTTCGATACACCTGCCCTGCCAATAACGAGAATTCTTCTTTAGCAAGCGAAAATTCCAACGTAGGAAAAGAACATCTTGTTTCGAGTAAACTGAAAAGGATTCTTTTTTTCTTTTTGGCATGGATTGTGTCTATAATTTTAGAGGAGAGTTTTAATCCTACACACGGAAAGGATTTTCTCTGTGTGTAGAATTAGTTTTAGACCTTATTTTTCATGAACAAATGTTTTTTAATGCTTCTAAGCTCATTGTCCTCTCATAAGAATAGGTAAAACACTATTGCTACGTGTTGGTGAGTTGAAGCAAAGCTTTCTTTTCTTTTTATGTATGGTTTGCAAAGCAAGTTGACAATGGCTGGTTTATAGGTGTACAATGATAGATTTAAAAACAACATTCGTGCTCCCATTATCCGCAGGCAAGCTTGCGAATCTATTTATTTTAGTTTTCTTCTCTTTTAACTTTTTCCCCTCTAAAAGCAATGAAAAGATTGAGTGAAATGACAAATGATTGATGATGCTTGTAACATGAAGGTTAATAGCCCTGAAGTAATTGCAAGTGATAATCCAAAGATTAAAAAATTGTTGTTTTAGTAATTGTTTAAGGTTGTTTTGATTGTTTTTGTATTTTGGGGGTAGGTTTTGTGGAGGATAACTCTTCCTTCCTTTCCTTTTCTTCATTATTAATCTTTTCAAGAAAAAACAAAAAAAAAAAAAACACAAGTTTTACAACTGGTACTAATTGCAACTTAACGCTGAAATTTTACTGGTGTTATGGCTGCAAAAGTGATCCTTCTTTTTTTTTTTTTTTGTTTGTTTTGTTTTGTTTTGTTTTGTTTTTTTGTTTTTTGTTTTTTTTTGTTTTTTGTTTTTGCTAAGATTCATTATCTGTCGTGATTCACCTTATTTCATTGTTTCATATGCTTCTTTTTTGTTTACATTGATTCACCTTACTTGTGGTTTTTGGTTTGGTTTGATGATAATTCTGTATTTGATTAGACGTTAATTCTATAAATAATCATACCTTTGATATGCTACAAGTCCTACTAGCTAGCATTTGCTTTAAAGGAAAATAAGAAAGAATTTACCAAAACTAGGGGGGGCATAAGAAAGAACATACAAAGATGCAAAGTCTTGAAGAGCTTATTTGGATAGTTTTCTTATTGCCTACAGGTACAAAGGAGTGGTTTATTTGGTTCCTCATGTTGGCAAGCTGGGCATAAATCAAAGTTAGGCACGACGATAGAAGATTTTAGTGCAAGCCTGGTGGAGATGAGTATTGTTTATAGATATATTCTTTAATACATTTTTTTAGCTTGTTTATGTATTTTTTTTTAACATGCTAACTTCTCATTGTTTGACAAGTAAAGAAATGAGTTGGCCAACAAAAGCTAACTACTATAAAAGTTGTAACAACAAATCATATACATTAACCGGATATTAAAATCTTTCATAATGTATTTTTATTAATTCTTAACAGTACATTGATTAGAAACCCTATCATGTAAGTCAAACATTGTGAGCCCTTTCATTATTCCATAAATTTGCAGTAGTATATTGTCTTTTAAAAGTCAAGCTGATGCCCTTACCTCATTTCCAATTGTTCTTTTTAAACTAAGTCATAAACCTTACTTTCCAGATACTATATTCACGTACAACTGAGGTTCATTGCTATATTTCGTTGTTACTACATTTATTCTACTTATATTATGATAGATCCTTGACAGATTCACTAACAAAAAGTAGAACAGAATTTGATAGACAAGTAGAAGAAAGAATTGTATAGACAATTGCTGAAAGTTACAACGAATTGCGGAACTTCGAGGGTCCGTGGCCTCCCCTACTTGGAAATGTTTCCAAGATTTTCCCTTGTACAATTACTGAAACATTTCCTACCTCAAACCGTGTCCTCCTCCTCCTTTTATTCTTATCCCTAAACTTTCTTAACAAGCTAACTAGGCTAACTAACAATCTTTCATAACAAGCTTCATTACAAACTAACCAACAATCTTATTCAACAAGCTAACTAACAATCTTGCTTAACAAACTTCTAACTCCTCTTAAGTCTTCTTACTCTTCCTATTGTAAACTTGCCTGAGTAAAGGCTTATCAATTACACCTCCCTCAAAAGAGTCACCTTGTCCTCAAGGTGTAAGTCAAGAAATCGTAGCCAAGTGAAGGGTAATAAACCTGCCAACTCCAATTACAACATTGAAAACTGTGGAAATCCGGATTCTTTGTGATCTCTAGGATCCGGATTTTCCCTGATTTATAGAGTAGTGCTAGCTGTAAATTAATTGTAATTAGTTTCCTAGAATAGAGGATTTGGTATTCATTCACCGTTTCCTATTTTAGGTAGTTTCTAGTTTTATGTTTTTCCTTGTAATCCTATTTATTGGCTGTAATATTGAACCAGAAATCAAATTTCATTCACAATTTCTCACATGGTATCAGAGCACTCTCTGAACCTCTAAAAATTTCCGATGACTAAGTACGGGATGGCTGGTGAAAAGCTAACCGAGCCCTCCACTGAAGGTTCATCGAAACCAGAGGCAACCATTAGAGGCAGCCATGATGGATCTGAGAGTATCCAAATTCCCATTACAGGACACAAATTAAATGGGAATAACTATCTTCAATGGTCACAATCTGTCAAGATGTTCATCTGCGGGCGAGGAAAGGACGAGTACCTCACAGGAGAAATCGTTCCTCCAAAGGCAAAGGATGGCGAAGTACAGAACATGGAAGGTGGAGAACAACTTGGTAATGTCCTGGCTAATTAATTCTATGACTAATGAAATTGGCGAGAATTTTCTTCTCTACAGCACGACACAGGAAATCTGGGAGGCAGCAAAGGAATTCTATTCCAACAAGGAAAACACCTCAGAGATATTTGAGACTGAGAGCAGTCTTCATGATCTTCGGCAAGGGGATCTTAATGTCACTCAATATTATTGCATTTTAACTCGCCATTGGCAACGACTGGATGTATTTGAGGAACATCATTGGGAATGTCCTAATGATGCAAAGAAATTCAGAGAGATAGTTGAAAAGAAAAGGATATTCAAGTTTCTTATGGGACTTAATAAGAATCTTGATGAGGTTCGGGGGAGAATTCTGGGAATGAAACCCTTGCCCAGCATCCGTGAAGCCTTCTCAAAGGTGCGAAGAGAAGAGACCAGGAAGAAGGTGATGATGGGGGATGATCCAACCGCATATCAAAGTTCAGCCCTTATTGCTAGAGGTTTTCAACCTGACAATCGGGGAAAGAAGGGAAGAGCGCGGTGTGAGCACTGCAGAAAACCTGGCCATACCCGAGATACCTGCTGGAAGATCCATGGCAAGCCTGCAGATTGGAAACCCTCAAGACCTGCTCCTGACAGAGAAAGCCGTGGCAATCATGCTGCAGCAGAAGAAGGAACACCTTCCATCGAATCAAGTCCTTTCAACAAAGAACAACTTGAGACCCTACAGAAAATGTTCTCACAGCAGGATACCAGCCACAACATCATCAGAACAGGATCAGTAGCACAAAAAGGTAATCACATTAGTGCCTTTACTGTAAAATCCGAGAATCCAAAGTCATGGATTGTAGATTCGGGAGCCTCCGATCATATGATAGGAGATATCTCAATGTTTCACAAGTACAATCCATGTCACGAAAATGTTACAGTGACAATAGCTGATGGATCTCACTCTAGAGTAGCCGAAACAGGTGCTATTATTATTTCAAAGGACCTTAGTCTAAATTCTGTCCACTATGTCCCGAATCTTGATTGTAATCTCTTGTCCATCAGCAAGCTAACTCGAGAACATAACTGTGTTGCTAAGTTTTCTTCAAATTTGTGTGAATTTCAGGATTTGACTTCGGGGAGGACGATTGGCAATGCTAAGGTGCAGTCCGGACTATTTCTTCTTAAAGCTGAGGGATCTCCTAGAGGACAAACTCATAGTGCAGTACGTGTTGAGTCAAATAAAGCCCTTTTTTCTTCCAATAAAGACAATATTATTATGTTGTGGCACTATAGATTAGGCCACCCTAATTTCTTGTATCTTCAAAAACTTTTTCCACCATTTTTAAAAAATAAAAAGCCAAAAAGTTTTGAGTGTGAAGTGTGCCAATTCTCTAAACATACTCGTATATCTTATCACAATCTTCCATATAGAGCATCACAACCTTTTTTTTGATGATGTGTGGGGGCCATCTAGAATAAAAAATATCACGGGTACTAGGTGG
>NW_010357797.1:0-162 GCF_000414095.1 Morus notabilis
TTTTGTTGTGTAACGGCAACCATAGACCGATAGATCTAATCTCTGTTCGCGCTCTACAACGCCACGGGAACGGCGACATCTTTTGGTGTCATAACAGGGCCGGCCCTTCAGACGTTTTATCGAAGCTCTCTTCGCGCCCTACCACCGCCACTGGCATGGCGA
>NW_010357797.1:268-633 GCF_000414095.1 Morus notabilis
AGCCGTTAGATCAAAGCTCTCTTCGCGATCTACAACTGGCACGGGAATGGTGACAACTTTTTATGTCGTAACGGGTCCCATAAACCATCCGATCAAAGCTCTGTCTACACCCGCCAGGAATTTAGCGACAACTTTTTATGTCGTAACGGGGCCGACCCATCAGAGGGTGAAGAGAGCTTTGATCTGACGGATTCTGGGCCTCTTTACGACACCAAAAGTTTTCACCGTTCCTGTGCCATTCGTAGATCGCGATGAGAGTTTCGACCTAACGGCTGATGGGCCCTGGTACGGCCCGGGGCGGCCTCGGGGCAGCCCCAGAGCGGCCCCAGTACGGCACCGGGATGGCACCGGTACGGCCCCGGGGC
>NW_010357799.1:0-689 GCF_000414095.1 Morus notabilis
GCGAAGAGAGCTTCGATCTAACAGCTGAGGGGCCCCGTTACGACACCAAGAGTTGTCACCGTTCCCCTGGCGGTGGTAGAGCACAAAGAGAGCTTCGATCTAACGGCTGATGGGCCCCGTTACGACGCCAACAGTTGTTGCCGTTCCCGTGGCGGTTGCAGGGCGCGAACGGAGCTTTGATCTAACGGCTGATGCGCCCCGTTATGACACCAAAAGTTTCACCGTTCCCGTGACGAAGAGAGCTTCGATCAAACCGCTGATGGGCCCCATTTCAACACAAAAAGTTCTCGCCGTTCCCGTGGTGGTTGTAGGGCGCGAAGAGAGCTTCGATCTAGCGCCCGATGGGCCCCGTTACGACACCAAAAGTTTTCACCGAAAACGTGGCAGTTCTAGATCACGAAGAGAGGTTCGATGTAACGGCTGATGGCCCCCATTACGACACCAAATGTCATCGTCATTCCCGTGCCATTCGTAGATCGCGAAGAGAGCTTTTTCAATCTAACGGTTGACTCTTCGCGATCTACAACTAGCACGGGAATGGCGACAACTTTTTATGTCGTAACAGGTCCCATAATCCGTCAGATCAAAGCTCTCTTCCCCCTCTAAAACCGCCATGAATTTAGCGACAACTTTTTGTGTCGTAACGGGGCCGGCCCATCAGAGGTTATATCGAAGCTGTCTTCACGCTC
>NW_010357799.1:4527-6989 GCF_000414095.1 Morus notabilis
AGGCACGGGAACGATGACAGCTTTTGGTGTCGTAACAGGGCAGGCCCATCAGAGGTTATATCGAAGCTCTCTTCGTACTCTACCACTGCCACTAGAATGGCGACAACGTATGGTGTTGAAACGAGGCCCATCAGCCGTTAGATCGAAGCTCTCTTCGCGCTCTACAACCGCCCCGGGAAGGGCGACAAATGTTGGTGTCGTAACGGGGCCCATCAACCGTTATATCGAAGAAGCTCTCTCGCGATCTACGAATGGCACGGGAATGATGACATCTTTTGGTGTCGTAATGCGGCCCATCAGCCGTTAGATCGAACCTCTCTTCATGATCTACAACTGCCCCATTTTCGGCGAAAACTTTTGGGGTCCTAACGGGTCCCATCGGGCGTTAGATCGAAGCTCTCCTCGCGCCCTACGACCGCCACAGGAACGGCGACAACTTTGGGTATTGAAATGGGACCCATCAGCTATTTGATCGAAGCTCTCTTCGTGATCTACAACTACCACGGGAATGGCAAAACTTTGTCCCATTACGATACCAAAATTGTAGCTGTTCCAGTGCCATTCGTTGATCACGAAGAGAGCTTCGATCTAACAGCTGAGGGGCCCCGTTACGACACCAAAAGTTGTCACCGTTCCCCTGGTGGTGGTAGAGCACAAAGAGAGCTTCGATCTAACGACTGATGGGCCCCGTTACGACGCCAACAATTGTTGCCGTTCCCGTGGCAGTTGTAGATCACGAAGAGAGCTTCGTTCAAATAGCTGATGGGCCCCATTTCAAAACCAAAAGTTGTCGCCATTCCCGTCGCGATTGTAGGGCGCGAAGAGAGCTTCGATCTAACGCCCGATGGGCCCCGTTAGGACACCAAAAGTTTTCGCTGAAAATGTGGCAGTTCTAGATCGCGAAGAGAGGTTCGATGTAACGGCAGATGGCCCCCATTACGACACCAAATGTTGTCGTCATTCCCGTGCCATTTGTAGATTGCGAAGAGAGCTTCTTCAATCTAACGTTTGACTCTTCGCGATCTACAACTGGCACGGGAACGGCGACAACTTTTTACGTCGTAACGGGTCCCATAATCCGTCAGATCAAAGCTCTCTTCCCCCTCTACAACTGCCACGAATTTAGCGACAACTTTTTGTGTCGTAACGGGGCCGGCCCATCAGAGGTTATATCGAAGCTGTCTTCATGCTCTACCACCGGCACTAGAATGACGACAACGTTTGGTGTCAAAACGGGGCCCATCAGCTGTTAGATCGAAGCTCTCTTCACGCTCTACAACCGCCCCCGGAAGGGCGAGAAATGTTGGTGTCGTAACGGGGCCCATAAACCGTTAGATTAAAGAAGCTCTCTTCACGATCTACGAATGGCACGAGAATGACGACAACTTTTGGTGTCGTAATCGGGCCCATCAACCGTTAGATCGATGCTCTCTTTGCGATCTACGACTGCCACGGGAACGGCGAGAAGTTTTTGTGTCGTAACGGGGCCCATAATCCGTGAGATTGAGGCTCTCTTCGCACTCTACAACCGCCATGGGAACGGCGACAACTTGGTGTCGTAACGGGGCCCATCAGCCATTAGATCGAACCTCTCTTCATGATCTACAACTGCCTCATTTTTGGCAAAAACTTTTGGGTCCTAACGGGGCCCATCGGGCGTTAGATCGAAACTCTCTTCGCGTCCTACGACTGCCACGGGAACGGTGACAACTTTTGGTATTAAAATGTGGCCCATCAACAATTTCATCGAAGCTCTCTTCGTGATCTACAACTGGCACGGGAACGGTGAAAGTTTGTCCCATTACGACACCAAAATTTGTCACCGTTCCTGTGCCATTCGTTGATCGCGAAGAGCGCTTCGATCTAACAGCTGAGGGGCCCCGTTACGACACCAAAAGTTGTCACAGTTCCCCTGGCGGCAGTAGAGCGCGAAGAGATCTTCGATCTAACGGCTAATGGGCCCCGTTACGATGCCAACAGTTGTTGCCGTTCCCGTGGTGGTTGCAGGGCACGAACGGATCTTTGATCTAACGGCTGATAGGCCCCGTTACGACACCAAAACTTTCACCGTTCCCGTGGCATTCGTAGATCACGAAGAGAGCTTCGATCAAATAGCTGATGGGCCCTATTTCAAAACCAAAAGTTGTCGCCATTCCCGTGGCGGTTGTAGGGCGCGAAGAGAGCTTCAATCTAACGCCTGATGGGCCCCGTTAGGACACCAAAAGTTTTTGCCAAAAATGTGGCAGTTGTAGATCATGAAGAGAGGTTCGATGTAACGGCTGATGGGCCCCATTACGACACCAAATGTTGTCATCATTCCCGTGCCATTCGTAGATCGCGAAGAGAGCTTCTTCAATCTAACGGTTGACTCTTCACGATCTACAACTAGCACGGGAACAGCGACAACTTTTTACGTCGTAACAGGTCCCATAATCCGTCAGATCAAAGCTCTCTTCCCGCAT
>NW_010357799.1:10063-11365 GCF_000414095.1 Morus notabilis
TGTAGTATTCAAATGGGGCCCATCAGCTATTTGATCGAAGCTCTCTTCGTGATCTACAACTGGCACGGGAACAGCGAAAGTTTGTCCCATTACGACACCAAAATTTGTCGCCGTTCCTGTGCCATTCGTTGATCGCGAAGAGAGCTTTGATCTAACAGCTGAGGGGCCCCGTTACGACACCAAAAGTTGTCACCGTTCCCCTGGCGGTGGTAGAGCGCGAAGAGAGCTATGATCTAACGGCTGATGGGCCCCGTTACGACGCCAACAGTTGTTGCCATTCCCGTGGCGGTTGCAGGCTGCGAACGGAGCTTTGATCTAATGGCTGATGGGCCCTGTTACGACACCAAAAGTTTCACTGTTCCCGTGGCAGTTGTAGATCACGAAGCGAGCTTCGATCAAATAGCTGATGGGCCCCATTTCAAAACCAAAAGTTGTCGCCATTCCCGTGGTGGTTGTAGGATGCGAAGAGAGCTTCGATCTAATGCCCGATGGGCCCCGTTAGGATAGCAAAAGTTTTCGCCGAACACGTGGCAGTTGTAGATCGTGAAGAGAGATTCGATGTAACGGCTGATGGGCCCCATTACGACACCAAATGTTGTCGTTATTCCCGTGCCATTCGTAGATCGCGAAGAGAGCTTCTTCGATCTAACAGTTGAGTCTTCGCGATCTACAACTGCCACGTGTTCGGCGAAAACTTTTGCTATCCTAACGGGGCCCATCGGGCGTTAGATCGAAGCTCTCTTCGCGCTCTACAACCGCCCCGGGAAGGGCGACAAATGTTGGTGTCGTAACGGGGCCGGCCGATCAGAGGTTATATCGAAGCTCTCTACGTGCTCTACCACCGGCACTAGAATGGCGACAACATTTGGTGTCGAAATGGGGCCCTTAGATCGAAGCTCTCTTCACGCTCTACGACCACCCCGGGAAGGGCGACAAATGTTGGTGTCGTAACGGGGCCCATCAACCGTTAGATAAAAGAAGCTCTCTTCGCGATCTACGAATGGAACGGGAACGACGACAACTTTTGGTGTCGTAATGGGGCCCATCATCCGTTAGATCGATGCTCTCTTCGTGATCTACGACTGCCATGGGAACGATGAGAAGTTTTGGTGTCGTAACGGGGCCCATAATCCGTGCGATCAAGGCTCTCTCCGCACTCTACAACTGCCACGGGAACGGCGATAAGTTTTGGTGTCGTAACGGGGCCCATCAGCCGTTAGATTGAACCTCTCTTCACGATCTACTGCTGCCAGATTTTCAGTGAAAACTTTTGGTGTCCTAACGGGGCCCATCGGGCGTTAG
>NW_010357800.1:0-509 GCF_000414095.1 Morus notabilis
CAAAACCCCAAACCCCAAAACTGAAACCCCAGATCCTAAGCCCCAGACTCTATACCCAGACCCTAAACCCCAGACCCAAACCCCATACCATAAACCCCAAACCCCGACCGCAAACCCCAAACCCCAATCCCCAAACCCAATACCCCAAACCCTAAACCCTAAACCCCAAACCTTAAACCCCGAACCCAGAACCACGAACCTCGAACCCCGAACCACGAGCCCTGAAGACCGAACCCGGAACATTAACCCCGAAGCCCTAAGCCTTAAGCCCTGAGCCCTGAACCCTGAACCCTAAACCCTGAACCCAGAACCATGAAACGTAAACCCCAAACCCCAAACCCTAAACCCTGAACCCTGAACCCGGAACCCAGAACCCTGAACCCTGAACCGTGAACCGTAAACCCCAAACCCCAAACCCTGAGACATGAGCCCTGCACCCTGAACCCTGCACCCTGAACCATGAACCGTGAACCGTGAACCCCGAACCCCAAACCCCGAATCCTGAATCC
>NW_010357801.1:0-730 GCF_000414095.1 Morus notabilis
AATTTAAAATATAATATGAATAACTTAAGTAATAGATATATAAGAAAAAAAATCTCTATGCGAGAATTCTATTGCTATCAATTACAAGAACGTAGAATTCAAGGCAATACACTTTTTCGAGGAGGCAGATTATTTCAACAATATGATGTTTGATGCATATGCTTCTATAAAAGATGATCGATTAGATTATATTCAGAAAAATCAAAAAAATTTACGATCTGAGATTTATCAAGGAATTCAAGACGCTGTTACAAGAAGAGATACAAATGCACAAGCAATAGGAAAAAGAAGTATCCTTCCTTCAAGCCATACTAGAAGCCCTAGAGATATGATCCAAAACTATCAAGATGCAATGGCAATTTGCAGACGCTATGGAAACCCAGATTTATTCATAACATTTACATGTAATCCAAAATGGCCTGAAATTACTATAGCCCTAGCAAAAATACCTGGATAAAAAGCTGAAGATAGACCAGATATTATCACTAGAATTTTTAAAATGAAATTAGAAAATGTTTTATCCATCATTAAAAATGAAAAAATATTTGCAATAATTATAGCAGGTTAGATTTCTTCTCCTAGACTTTTTTTAGTTCCTCGATAAGGAAAAAAAAACACTCATTTTTTCTAACACTACAAAAAATTACAATAAAATATTTTTCAATCTTGTAGATTTATATGTTGTTGAGTTTCAAAAACGAGGACTACCACATTCTCATTTCCTCTTCTG
>NW_010357802.1:0-570 GCF_000414095.1 Morus notabilis
AGATCGAAGCTCTCATCGCGATCTACGAATGGCACGGAAACGGTGAAAGGAACGCTTAACCGTGACAATTTTTTGTGTCATAACGGGCCCCATTAGCCGTTAGATCGAATCTGTCTTCACAATCTGTAATGGCCAAAGGAACGCTTAAAACTTTTGTTGTGTAATGGCGCCCATCAGATCGAAGCTCTCATCGCGATCTACGAATGGCACGGAAACGGTGAAAGGAACGCTTAACCGTGACAATTTTTTGTGTCATAACGGGCCCCATTAGCCGTTAGATCGAATCTGTCTTCACAATCTGTAATGGCCAAAGGAACGCTTAAAACTTTTGTTGTGTAATGGCGCCCATCAACCGATGGATCTAATCTTTGTTCGCGCTCACAACCGCCACGGGAACGGCGACAACTTTTGGTGTCGTAACGGGGCCCATCAGCCGTTAGTTCGAACCTCTCTTCACGATCTGGGAAGGGCAACAAATTTTGGTGTCGTAACGGAGAGCATCAGCCGTTAGATCGAAGCTGTCTTCGCGCTCTACAACCGCCACGAATTTAGCGACAACCTTTGGTGTCG
>NW_010357803.1:0-533 GCF_000414095.1 Morus notabilis
TTTACGCGAATGCCAACATTTATGATGAATTCATCTGATTACTCAACAAGGTCGCAATTTAGAGTGCTTTTTGCTTGCTCTTGCTTTGGTCCACCGTTTGACGTAAAAGTGAACACGAGGATTATGCTCAATTCTGGTTACTAAGCATTCCAAAAGAGCAGAGCAAAAATTTTCAATTTTTGTTTAATTAATCATGAAATACCCTCCACCCCTAAAAATAAAATGAACCTTATCCCTCAACGTGGTGAAAAGAAGCAACTTAGAGGGTGCGATACAACATTCCTCCCATATTGGCAAACCTCAAAATAATTCCTAGAATGATCAATATGCTTAAAGGTGAGTGTTAAGAATTAGGAGATTTATTTAAGGCTAAGCTAGTATGTGTGGGTGACAATGAAGAAGGACACCATAGGCACAAAAGGGGTATACAGTGGATTCAAATCCCGGTGCGGACCCGGTACACCCCGGGGCGACCCCGGGGCGGCCCCGTGGCGGCCTCGGTACGGCCCCGGGGAGGCCCCGGTACGGACCCG
>NW_010357804.1:0-211 GCF_000414095.1 Morus notabilis
CATTCAGTCACCAGATTGGAGCTTACCATTCGAGATCATGTGTGACGCAGGTGATTATGCTGCAGGGGCCGTCCTTGGTCAACGAAGGGAAGGGAAGCCCTTTGTTGTGTATTACGCGAGTAGAACTCTAAATAGTGCTCAAATGAATTACTCAACCACTGAAAAAGAGTTGCTCGCAGTAGTCTTTGCACTTGACAAGTTCCGTGCATAT
>NW_010357804.1:408-946 GCF_000414095.1 Morus notabilis
GCGATAACTTCCCTGATGAAAATCTTTTCGCCGTCACTAAGCTGCCTTGGTACGCTCATATCGTAAACTACTTGGTGACGGGCGAACTTCCTTCTAATTGGAATGCACAAGATAAACGCAAGTTCTTGGTCGAAGTACGAAACTTCTATTGGGATGATCCATATCTTTTCAAGTACTGTCCCGACCAAATCATGAGACGATGCATTCCTGATGATGAAATTACTAGTGTTCTGAACTTCTGCCATAACGATGCATGCGGTGGTCATTTTTCTGTGAAAAAGACCGCTGCAAAGATCTTCCAGTGTGGCCTTTATTGGCCTACTTTGTTCAAAGACACTAATCAATTATGTCGTTCCTGTTTCCGGTGCCAGAAGTTAGGTGCTTTGTCCCGCCGCCATATGATGCCTTTGAACCCGATTCTCGTGATAGAAATATTTGATTGTTGGGGGATCAACTTTATGGGTCCATTTCCACCTTCTTCTGGATACTTGTACATCCTTCTTGCGGTGGATTATGTTTCTAAATGGGTTGAAGCCGT
>NW_010357805.1:0-1146 GCF_000414095.1 Morus notabilis
AAATGTAGCTTCTTTCAGAGATTGCATAGGATAAGATTGTGATGAATTTATTGCCAACCGAATTATAGATTCACCGAGCTGATTATCTGAATGGGGGCACGGCACTTCATTTGTCAGCTTTGAATGGTCATTATCGGTGTGTTCGGCTCCTCTTGGCTGATTACATTCCGAGCTCCCCAGATTTTTGCAAAATGTTAAGGAAAAAGTTAGACAACAAAGAATCGGTTTCAGAGTTTGACTACAAGTAAAAAACATCTTAAACTCCCACGCTGCTTTTCTTTAATTTTTTCTAATATGCTTTAGTTGTGTTCCTTGTTGCTTTTATCTCGGACATAATGCTCTGTTTCTTAATTTCTTGTTCCATTTTGTGCACACCAGTGCTTTGGTTGAGGTAGTTAATAGGCCCTCCGATGGAGGAGTAACTGCTCTGCATATGGCTGCGTTGAATGGCCATGTTGAAAGTGTACAGTTGCTTCTGGATTTGGGGGCTTCCGTTTCTGAGATAACTGTGGAAGATGGAACTACGATTGACCTCATTGGTAACTTTATCTTCTTACTTGTGGATGACTTATGATTAACTAGGAGCTATGCTTTTGCCCATAATTGTTTGAACAGTTAGATTACTTTTAATACATAAAGTGAGCATAAATGGGTAGAGAAGTATTAGGATCTCTTGGTTTTGATCTTGATACATTTTTGTTGAACATAAATTCTTCCCCTCGAATCTTTTTGGTGTTTCTTGATTCTAGTTTTTTTAATTCCAACATTGAATTTTCTAGAGATTAGGTGTTTTCTGGCTTCTATGACTCTTGGAAAAGGAAGGTCTAACTTAACCATGCGGTTTTGGATGAATTTTGTGGATGTGTTCCTCTTTCCTGTTTGTAGTCTTTTCTTGCATTTAAACTGTTTATATAGCAGAACCAAGAGTTGCAGATCTTTAAAAATCTCAAGTTCCAAATCCAATGTTTAGCTCTTTCTTTCACAAAAAATGATAATAATAACCGGGGAGGGAGACAGAGATGAAAATGCTATCTCATGATGTTGTGCTAATCTGGAACAAGTTTTTCTTTACATCTCGATTCTCATAAAAGTTGACCCCCGTTTTCACTCTGTAGGTGCTGGAAGCACAGCCCTCCATTATGCTGC
>NW_010357806.1:0-500 GCF_000414095.1 Morus notabilis
CAGCCACAAAAGACTTAACATCCTTGCGCATTCTCCTCCAAAAAAATTCCAAAGCCAGCCGGTTGTACGTCTTTAAGACCCCTGAATGGCCGCCTATCTTACTACTATGAAACTCTCGTAATAAGATTGGAATTAGTGGAGATTTTGGAGGAACGACCAACCTTCCTTTGTAAAGTAGATGCCCCCTTGAAGAGTAAATCCCGTCGAAGAGTGCGTTCCAGCCAGCAGCCCCTCTATGGTTTTGTTGAGCTCCAGATCCGCCTTAACCTGCCGCTGCAACTCCTCAATATTGAGCACCATTGGAGTAGTCATGACCATCAAAAACAGCCCCGCTTGTTGTCTCGAAAGGGCGTCAGCCACCCTATTTTTTGGCCTCAGTTTGTACTGTATCTCGAAATCATAGCCAAGCAATTTGCACAGCCACCCCTAGTGCTCCACACTCACTAAGCATTGTTCCAATAAGAACTTCAAACTTTTTTGATCGGTGCGCAAAAAAAAAA
>NW_010357807.1:0-1309 GCF_000414095.1 Morus notabilis
CTGCTGATGGGCCCCATTTCGACACCAAAAGTTGTCGCCGTTCCCATGGGAGTTGTAGGGCTCGAAGAGAGCTTGATCTAACGGATGATGAGCCCCGTTCTGACACCAAAAGTTTTCACCGTAAACATGGCAGTTGTAGATCACGAAGTGAGCTTCGATCTAACGGCTGATGGGCCCCGTTACGACACCAAAAGTTGTTGCCATTCCTGTGGCTATTGTAGAGCGCAAAGAGAGCTTCGATCTAACGGGTGATGCCGTTATGACGCGCAAAGAGAGCTTCGATCTAACGGATGATGGGCCTTGTTACGACTATGAAAGTTGTCGCCGTTGTAGATCGTGAAGAGAGCTTCGATCTAACGACTGATGGGCCCCGTTACGACACCAAAAGTTGTCATCATTCCCATGGCGGTGGTAGAGCGCGATGAGAGCTACGATATAATGGATGATGGGCCCCGTTACGACACCAAAAGATGTCACCGTTCTCATGGCGGTTCTAGAGCGCGAATAGAGATTAGATCTAACGGTTGATGGGCCCCGTTACGCACCAAAAGTTTTGAGCGTTCCTGTGGCCGTAGTAGATTGCGAAGAGAGCTTCAATCTAACGGCTAATGGGGCCCGTTACGACACCAAAAGTTGTCACTATTTTCGTGGCAGTTGTAGAGGGTGAAGAGAGCTTTGATCAGACGGATTATGGACCTCGTTACGACACCAAGAGTTTTCACCGTTCCTATGCCTGTCATAGATCGGTATCAGAGCTTCGATCTAACAGCTGATTAGCCCCGTTACGAGACCAAAAGTTCTCACCGTTCCGGTGGCAGTTGTAGATCACGAAGAGACGTTCTCGTCGTTCCGGTGGCAGTTGTAGATTACTAAGATTGCTTTGACCTAACGGCTGTTGGGCCCCGTTATGACCAAAAGTTGTCACCGTTCCCGCGGCAGATTTAGAGTACGAAGAGAGCTTCGATCTGACGGATTATGGGCCTCGTTACGACAAAAAAAGTTGTCACCGTTCCCATGGCCTTTGTAGAGTGTGAAGAGAGCTTCGATCTGACGGATTATGGGCCCCGTTATGACACCAAAAGTTGTCGCCGTTCCCGTGGCAGTCGTAGATCACGAAGAGAGCTTCGATCTATTGGCTGTTAGGCCCCGTTACAAAACCAAAATTTGTCATCCTTCCTGGGGCAGTTGTAGAGCGCGAAGAGAGCTTCGATCTGACGGTTTATGGGCCCCGTTATGACACCAAAAGTTGTCGCCATTCCCGTGCCAGTCGTAGATCATGAAGAGAGGTTCGATCTAACGGCTGGTGGGC
>NW_010357808.1:0-389 GCF_000414095.1 Morus notabilis
CAACTTTTGGTGTCGTAATGGGGACCATCAGCCGTTAGATTGAACCTCTGTTCGCGATCTAAAACAGCCACATTTTCGGTGAAAACTTTTGGTATTGAAATGGGGCCCATCAGCTGTTTGATCGAAGCTCTCTTCATGATCTACAACTGCCACGGAACGGCGAAACTTTGTCCCATTACAACAAAAATTTGTCGCCGTTCCCGTGCCATTCGTTGATCGCGAAGAGAGCTTCAATCTAATGGCTGATGGGCCCCATTACGACGCCGACAGTTGTTGCCGTTCCCGTGGCGGTTGTACAGCGTAAACGGGGCTTCGATCTAATGGCTGATAGGCCCCGTTACGACACCAAAAGTTTCGCCGTTCCCGTGGCAATTGGAGATCACGAAGAG
>NW_010357808.1:537-707 GCF_000414095.1 Morus notabilis
CGCGAAGAGAGGTTCGATCTAACGGCTGATGGGCCCCATTACGACACCAAAAGTTGTCATGGTTCCCGTGCCATTCATAGATCGTGAAGAGAGTTCTTCAATCTAACGGCTGATGGGCCCTATTACGACACGAAAATTTGTCGCCCTTCCCGGGGTGGTTGTAGAGTGCG
>NW_010357809.1:0-994 GCF_000414095.1 Morus notabilis
CAAACTCAGTCACGCCAAACTTCTTGGCTGCCAGTAAGAATAAGTAGCAGAGTTATCATCAGAAACTCCAATGTCCTTGGATGTAGTTAACATGAACATTAATAAATCCAACTAACCTTCTTCGAATCGACTCGAGTTCAGATCAACACCAATGATCCTAGCAGCTCCAGAAATCCTCGCACCTTCAGCAGCCTAAGAATGCAAAAGATCTATCATCACAAACTCTTCCATACTGTAGCCAGGAGCAAAATAACAAACTACTAACAGGAATCACTTACAGCGAGGCCAACAGCCCCCAATCCAAAAATAGCAACAGATGAACCCTTTTTCGGTTTTGCAACATTCACAGTGGCTCCAAGACCTTCAAGAAATAGGACAAATCGATCAAACAAAAAGTATAAGCCAATAAACCAATATACCATTCTGTAAGGTCAACTTTGATCCAAGTTATGACTCATGAGTTGCATTGTATACCATTTTAAAATAAAAATAAACAAAGCGAAGAATCCCTACTATACAATACGATAAATTTTAATAAACATACCCGTGCATATTCCGCAGCTAAGGATACAGACTTTGTCTAAGGGGGCAGCAGGGTTAATCTTGGCAACACATCCAGTATGGACAACGGTGTACTCACTGAAGGTAGAGGTCCCAACAAAATGGTAAATGGGTTGTCCATTTTTAGAGAACCTTGTCTTCCCATCAATGATCATGGTGCCTCTGTCAGTGTTGATCCTTAGGAGATCACACATGTTGCTCTCCTCTGACTTGCAGTGCAGGCACTCTCCGCACTCGCCAGTGAACACAGGGAGGACATGGTCTCCTGGCTGAAGTTCGGTTACGCCCTCACCAACACTCTCAACAATACTGCAAACAAATAGTAAGTACAGTTTGTCACTTTGGTCTTTGTTGTGGAAATGAACTCTTTTTGGAAGTTAGTGAACTGCAGATTATAAGGGTGTAAAGAATCCAATGCCATTGTTTATCACGA
>NW_010357810.1:0-845 GCF_000414095.1 Morus notabilis
AAACTAAGGTGATGAGGAGAAAATCTGAATCCCCCTTTTCCAAGGTTTCTTCTAGCTCTTCTTGCATCAACAATGGACCTTCCTTTACGTTCAACACCCTGTGACATTTTCTTCTTCTTCTTTCCAGTACTGGAGCTGGTACTTGATCAGAGAAATGGAGGTGGTTTCCTTTTCCAAGTTCAGCCACCTCTGCGTTACAAAATATGACCAAGGACGCATTCTTTCTTCTCAGCTGCAGGTACTTATTGTACCCTAATTCCACGTGGCAGCACATGAGAAAGCCTCCAATGAGTGGCTCAATCAGCACCCTTCACGGACAAAATCAGCCCATTAACTAGCTCAGGTCCAGCTGTCAGCAAAACACACGTCTGGCCCAGCTCACCTTGCTGCAGCAATGCACAGCAATGCTGACTAGGATTTCCTTGAAAATTCCAAAACGACAAGTTGTTGCTAGCCTCCAAGACGACAATGCTTTCTCAAAGCTGAAAATAATCACAACATGCACCCGGATTAGCTCTTTTTAAGCGCCAAACACAAGAGAGAGAATTCATGAAACATAACTAACTAAAAACTAGAAACAAGACAAAATAAAGGATAAAACTAAAACTAATTACCCTCTAGGTAATAATTTAAGCCCACCTATCACCAAAATTAAATTACATAATGAGGAAAATAATTATTTTGAAAGGAAACTGAATAAAAATAAAATAAAATAAAATAAAAATACCTAAAACAAACTAAAAATAAAATTAATTCCAAATAAAATAAAATGAAATAAAATATCTGGTTTCTGCTACGAATGTGGTCAACCCTCAGCCCTCAAAGCTGCTTTTCCATCCTAAACC
>NW_010357811.1:0-635 GCF_000414095.1 Morus notabilis
TACTTTTATATACTTTCACAATTAGTATCGTCATGTCAGTAAAAATGGGACCAGACCATTTATATTTGAGTTAAAATGATAATTGTGCCCCATTTCAGTTTTAAAGCCTTAAATATATATATATTATGAAGGCTTTTATAATTTAAATATTCAAAGTAGAGAGAGGAGGAGGAGAACGAACGCGGGTGTGCACAGAGACCAAGAAACCCCAACGACCACCACCGTCTACCACCTTGAGCACCGATGAACCCACGCAATCACGCGACGAGCGCCGACGAACCTTCGCCGGAGAAATCAACGCCTAAACCTCTTCGTCGGAGAAGAACGAACCGAGGAAACCCCGCCCTCTTCACCAGAGAAATCAACCACGAAACATACGAGGTGTCAATGGCAGATTCCGAGACAAAGGTGAAAACTTTGTTGGCTTTTCTTGTTTATTTGTTTTTTTTCTTACGTATTTATTATTTTTTTCTTTTAACATTTTCAGTCATCTTAGAAGAAAAGAAAGGCTTTGGAGGAGGAGATAAAAGCATATATGGTCAGTTATTTAAAATTTTTCGGGGTCATTGGATTCTCATTATGCTCCTTATTTGGTCTGTGACTCTGCCTGATGGTCGGTCATATCATTATGACCG
>NW_010357812.1:0-1919 GCF_000414095.1 Morus notabilis
GTTGGGTTTTATCTTCCTTCTTTTGGAATACAGAGGGTGGAATTGTTTGTTTTTTTTTTTTTCTTCTTTTTTTTTTTGACTTCATCCTCCATAAAAATTCATATAGCATAGTAAAGATTCGTATCTTGATTTAAATTATAATTTATAATTTGTTATAATATTTTTTTTCATAAAAATATATATATAAATTAAAAATAAACTTCATCCTCCATAAAAATTCATATAGCATAGTAAAGATTCGTATCTTGATTTAAATTATAATTTATAATTTGTTATAATATTTTTTTTCATAAAAATATATATATAAATTAAAAATAATTTTAAATTATGATTTTAAATTTATGAATCAAACGTTTAATTAAATTAATATGATTCTTTTGGCTGAACAAGATAGATTATGAATATGGATGATGTGCTTTGCGTGGAAAATTGCATTTGGATATTTGTGGTTGTGCGAAGTACTCTAGTATTAGGCTTTATTTATTTAATTGATTCGAATTTTTAATTTTAATTTTGTTATAATTAAAAATTCTCATAAAAATTTATATTTAATTTTTTTATTATAGTGAAAAATTTTCTCATAAAATTATATCTTAATTTAAATTAAAATTTTAAATTTGTAAATTAAATGAGATCTTGATATATAATGTCCCTGTAGCTGTAAAGCTCATGATCAGGATATTACGAAATAAGGAGTAATTGTTTCACATGAAAGGGAAAAAGAAAAAGGAATTAGGAGTAATTATATATAAGCAATGATTATAGTCATGTGTTTATTTATAGGGGGGCGGCTCCATTTGGTGTCTTAGAAGTTGCTTTTGACTTTTTGAGTCTAAAAATTATTTTTAAAAGTATTTGAAGGAGAAAATGAAATAAATAATCTTTTAGAGTGCATGATGTTAAATTTTTATCTTTTATTTTTTATTAATATCTTTTTAATAAAATAATTATATTAGTTAAAAGTGTATTAATTTAGAATAAGAGATAAAAATTAAGATTCATATATTTTAAGAGTAAATTCAATAATTATCTATCGGGACTGTCTCTGGTAGGTCGTCCTACCGGTAAGACCAGTTTTGTGACTATTGAATCTGATTAAAAATAAATAAGGTTAAAAAAATATGCAGAATAGATAGTTTCTGATACAGATCTGACGGTTAAAAACGGCTAAAAAAATTAAAACTACTAAGGTCTTAGCCAATCATCTTTTTAAAAAAAAAATGTTCTAAATAAACTTTTAAACTTTTATCAAAGCTTTAGCAAGGTCTTAGCCAATCATTTGGCCTACTAAATTTGGCGTGTAAGCTTACACTGAAATTTCGGTACGTGACAAATCCTAACTTTATATCTCCCATACTATTCATTCAATTTTAAACATCTAACATAATCACTTTCTATTTCATTCTTACCCTAATTATTAGGATCCATAATTCCTTTAGAACCTTAATAAAATCTCAATTTGATTCCACAAACTCGAATGCCAAAATATGCTTAATTTAGGACTTCTAAAGTAACACAATTATTAAACCCTTATTGTCATCCCATTCTTAACCTTATTTCAACCTTAGAATCACCTTAAGTAGTCTCTTTGGCACATTAACTCAAATCCAAACCTTTCCACACATCACACCAACATGTACATTTTCATTAAACTTGCCTTAAAGCCCCATTAGGACTCTATATTTTACTTTTCACTTAGTAATTCTTGTAAATATCATTAAGAACAAGTTGTTGTCCATTTTCTAACTTACCGAATCATTCTCTTGGGCAACCCCAAGTCATTCGCCTATATAATGAACATATTAAACATATAATTCACTTCAAATTACAATGCATATCATTATGACAAATAACTACATATAAAATGACTAAGTGTTCATGTATCATATGCATGATGCTAAAATATCATGAAATGCATT
>NW_010357812.1:4057-62727 GCF_000414095.1 Morus notabilis
CCCCGCCCCCCCCCCCCCCCCTTCCCAGAGAGAGGACAAAGAAAAACGACAACATTCAAAAAAAAAAAAAATTTGGATTCGGTCGGTTCGGTTTTTAACCAAACCTCTAAACTCAAAACCAAAACCTAACCGCCTTTGAAAAAGTTCAGTCGGTTAACCGAACTGACTATCTTCGGTTCCACGTGGCGCCGTCTTTTTTGGTTTTTGGGCGGTCAGTTCTTCGATCGGTGGTGGTCAATTTTGATTTTACGGTTTTTTTTTTTATACAGTCCTTCTCATAGTGAAAGATTAGCACAATAGGCTTGTGGTCGAATGTTTGAAATTTAAACGTGAAAGCTTGTTCAAGACAAGTCACTACTCGTTTTAACATGCCTGGCACCACGAGTCTACAATTCTTGATTGCTAGTATATTTGAAGGCCACAAGCTAGTTTATTTGGCATCGTGTGGCCTTCATTGAACATTCCTATTAAGACAATTTAATTTGATGTAATAACGCATAAGAAGTATGCTAACGTCGGTCATCCCATTTCTAAACTTTTCTTTCTATAAGGACAATCTAATCTGACTTAATCACTCGTCCGACCAACCAAATATGGCCACTTGCAATGTAGATTTTGCAGTTTGGGCCATGAGAAAAGTGTGAACCATTTGACCTTGATGCTGAAAATGATCCCAGATATTTAATTATATTTTAGGACAAATTTTTAGTTTTGCCATTACATAGCAATCACGTGCAAAATTATTTGTTTAACACATGACTCATATGCAGGTTTCGTAAATATTTCCAAATGAAATGTAGGAGAACCACAGATTGGTAAGACGCTAAATCTTTCTAGAGGACGTATTGGATATTTGGCTTCAAGTAAAAAAGTGAAGACTTGCGAAGCTCATATGGTTGGTAAAGGTATTATTATGCGTGTACATGAGAAAAACCTCCCTTCGTAAGAGGGTCGGATCGGGAGTTAAGGAAGATACATTATTTATAGCCTTGTTTGTTTCGCTTTTTCGAGTTGAGAACTTGAGTTAGAAAGCGAATTTATGAGACAAAAAACACCAGAAAAAGTTGAATTTAAATTTTTATGAAATAAAACACTGCAGTAAAAACTTGAGTTATAATTCGAACTAGTAAAATGAATGAAAATTATGTAATTCTGAAAATAACTATAAGGATGTCACATCTCAAGATTAATATTGCCACCAACGCTGATAAGCATTGACATTGTCAAAGTTCAAAACCTAACCCCCAATAATTTACAAGCGACGAAACCAAGCCATTTGACGTATAATTGTAAAATTCCCACTTCAGCATGAGTATTATCATAAATAATGCAAGTAGAAAGTCTACAGACCACGTCAACATATAAAAAAGGATTTATCAAGACCAACAGTAAGGATCTTGATGAGAAGCTTTGGTCTCGACGTGAACTTAAGCGTTTAAACATCCATGTAAAAGAAGTTTTTAAGATGACCGCCACATAATAAAAGGCTTAAGGAAGGCTGTGTATAGTTTAGTGGCAGTAGATTCAGTCGGGTCGGATACGGTGATAGTTTCTTATCTCACGCATTCTTATGATATGTTAAATTTAAAACAAACAAACGAAGTGTGGACGAGGTTTTATACTAACCCTCTAGTTTCAACATTCAGAAGTGTCAATCCAAATGCGGAATGTGCACCAAGAAACAATTTTAGGTGAGAAAGAACTACCTTTCCCCCTGCAATACATGAACTTTCTTGTATGAAATGCGCGAATGAGAAGGAAGCCTCACCAATCTATCTCTTGTGGTGTTTTCGCATAATTTCGCAGGAGCCAAAATGACGTTGAATGGCTTCAAGCCATTTGCGAATGCTTGCCTCCTCATACTCTCACATCACAAACATACAAGCACAGCTATTTAATCATCATCACTATCTCTTCTCCAATCTTGATCCTCAAACAAGTCTTCAGGTGGGTCGTAAACAATCATACCTGGGAAAAGCTCTAGGAAGTCGTCTTTCACCTTCTCTCGTAATTCTGGGTATGGAATGAGCCCCTTTAATATAACTCGAAAAGGCAGAGATATTGGAGGATCAGGAGACTGTCTCATTTCATCATATATGTCCATCGCCTCAGAAGTCAATCCATTGTCTAGGAAAGCTCTAACAAGGTCCCCAAACGTATGTTGATCAAACAGAACTTCCTCACTCTTTAAATCTGCCCAAACCTGCTTTGCTTCGTCAACCTTTTTGTTGCTTGCAAGCATCATGAGCATGTCCCGGTAAAAGAACATGTCTGGCCGATACCAAATTTCTTTGCGCACCACATCATATAACTGAAGAAAGAAATGCATGTTAGTAAAGTGCAAAACTAGATGCTGAAAAATAGCCAACCTAGAATTAGGCAACAAAAATCGAAATTTCTATAATATGAGTTAATAACATCATAACAAACACAATTGCATCCATCCACAGACTTATATACGCTCCGTTTTCATATCTTTCTATGTTCACTGAAAATCCATGCGAATATCTTTCATATCTCGTGTGAAATTTATATTTCTAGATTCTAACCAGAGACAAGCTATATATAATGTTCTCTTTTCAAGTTATTACGTTCTCAAGTTATAACAATATTCACCCACAATATAACACCGGTCCGAACTTACACTTAACTCAAGAAAAAGCAAGAGAAAAAGCAAAGAATTCTCGAGGGGACCTGATTAAGATACTCCATGTAATTCTCATCACTGTAGATCTTATCAAGATTTCTCCACTTGTATATCTATATCAAATCTTTTTTCATTTCCTTTTTAATATTTAATCGTCACTTTTCTAGATCATTAAATACACAAAAGAACACACCCAGAATATACACCAAAGAAGGAGACAGATTTATACATCAAGACCACTAATCACAAGATAAATTTGCACAAGTTAACATGAAGTTGGCCCCTCCAGACATGAGATATTTCAAAAAATTTCCTCAAAGCAAGAAAAGAATATCCTTAAAAGACCATATCGAAAACTAGTAAATGATGACCTTCCATGGATTCTCCTATATAAGCCGCAGCTAAAGTTGAAAAAATAAGAGCTTGAATGCCACTTGTAAATAATCCAAGGAACATCACAGATATAGGAACCACTAAAAGTACTAAAGAAACAAGAACAACAACTACTAATAACCTATTCATTTCGCTAGTTCGAATTAAGAGTTTGAGTTAAAAATATGAATTCATGTGATAGAAAATACTATAATAAAAAAACTTGAATTTAAATTTTTCCGAGAGAAAACGGAAAAAACTCAACTCTAACGAACTGAACGAGAAGAGTCATCAAATTGCTAAAAGTTACACATAAAGAGACAAAAATGCAAATTTTGAACTCTTTTTCTCTCGGAAAAGAAAAAAAAAATCCTCTCTCACATATAAATTAAGTGGAAAGAAAAATACGATCAAGAAAACACTTTCCATCAATCCAGACAGAGCCAAAATTACATCCAGAAATCTATCAACACGGTAAACCTAATCATCACCAAGTTCACTTCCTTCCATTCCTAATTCTCTAGTTTTTTACCCAAATTAACGAAAAGCACCAAAAGCGAAACTCGCAAACCTTCATGGAGAGGAAGATCTGGCCCTGCCTCTGGAGCTCGACGAGGACGGAGACGAGATCGGACTTGAGCAAGCGAGAGACGTGGGACCGCATGAACCGGTCGAGCCGGAACGGGTCGGACTGGAGCCTCTTGAGCTCCTTGGCGACGATCAGGCCTTCCTTGCTCATCTCCTTCTTCCGCCGCCATATCGAGAGGCTCCGCCCGCCCGAAGGGCCGCCGCCACAAGCTCCGCTGCGATTGATCGTTTTGTGGTGGCGGGGAAGTGATTTGGAGGATTGAATGCGTCGAAGGATCGAAGGATGAGCGTGGGGGTGCAGGAAGCTTTGGTGAGGTTCTGCGTAGGAGATTTTGGGCTGAGCGTAACATTAGAGTGGGAGCTTGGGTTCTCAGCTTCTCAGTGATGAACTTTGGAGTTTGGATGGAGCCGACCCGGCAGCTGAGTGCCTGACTCACACGCTAAAAACGTGCTTTCTTTTCTTTTCTTTTCTTTTTTTCTAATAGAAAATTGAAATTTTATTTTTACCTTGTGCACAGTTTGATTCGGTCTCAAACCGGACTATTATTAACAGTTTCAAAAAATTTAGACCAAACCTGACTGTTTATAAAACAAAATCGGACCGTGGGTTACGTATATTTTTTTATGAGAAAAAATATTATAACGAACTACAAATTATATCATAGTACAAATCTATCAACAAAACGCACTTTAATCACGATTTGGATCGTTAGTGTTTTTTTTTAATTAATAAAATCATATGTTACATAATGCATATCATCTTTTACAATTAGCATTTTAAAAATTACAATTAGCATTTTAAAAATTACAAATAATAATAATATGTTGTTCAACTAAAATAAAAATCAATAACTATTAACTAGTAATATTACGGTCATCGAAAAGGTAGCAACAATAACATGCAATTCAAAGCAAAAAAAAAACAATCCATAACTAATAATATTACCGTTATCAAAAACCAAAAATTAACAAATGACAATAACATGCAATCAAAACAAAAGTCCATAAGAACGGAAAGTCAAAATTACGTAATTTTGCTCAAAATGCTCAAAGGTGTTTTTAAATAAAGAGAGAAAGAGAAAAATATGCTAAAATTTGAGATGAATTAAAATTAATAGGTTAATAGTTTGCATAAGTTAATAAATATGTCAAATTACTGTTTTCGTCCATAACTTGTCTGGTTATGAACCATAACTTGACAAATTATTCCCGATTTTTATCCATAACTTATCTGACTATGAACCATAACTTGATAAATTTGTCCATAACTCATCTGGTTATAAACCATAACTTGACAAGTTATGACATATTAATTTTTATAACTAAAAATTTGTCTATATACTTTCTTAAGCTTTTCATATTGACTTATTTCCTACTATTTCTCTTAAATAAAATATATAAACTTAATGATCGGGTCCGATCTGGACCGTTAGGAAAAATTGCAAATCCAATCAAACCGTTTAGCAAATGGTCGGTCTACTTTGGTTTTAAATCGTTTATTAACGGTGCTGAGGGTGGAACCAGGCAGGCGATCTGAGGACTATTGGTCCAGGTTTTAATCAGACCGTGTACACAATCCTACTTGAGGGGATTTTTTCCAAAAAATAAATAAATAAATAAATAAATAAATTCTAAAACATGAAAATATAAAATATGAATACAAATCCACCCACCTAGCCCCTCCCATTAAATCAGTAAAGTAAATGAAGATAATTTGTAATGGGTTCCAAGAGTAAAAAACAAGCAGAACACAGCTAAAAGAGTATATATAAGATCAAGTACTCACGTGACTCTTTAAATAAATTCTCTATAATTGATGTAAAAATCGATCAATCGACATCGTAAGCAACCTTTAAAGAAACATATTTTACAGATAAAAAAGACAACTAAACACTAAACAAACAGTGCAATAAATAATCGAGATAATAACAATTATTATTACAAATGAAAGATTAAAAAAAAAAAGCCCACAAGTCGCAACATCAAAACAATGGGAAGCAAGGCCTTTCAACACTAGTAAAAGTAAGGGTATTTGCAGATCAAATTATGCAGATTAAGGGTCAATTCAGCGGATTAGAAAAATCTGAATACGTTACGAATCTATTATCTACTAACTTTTCTTGAAGTGTATATACAAGTACACAATTTACCGATAGAGAGAGAATATCATTTGAATATTTGTAAATTCGTTAGGTTGGTGAAAATTCAAACTCGAGCATATCTACAATTTCGTTATCACTATTAATACTAGTTGTATTGCTAAATCAAAATGAATAAATGATACCTTAGATTTCCGTCACTTTTAAAACGTTGCACAGTTTATCTATGAGATTTTATTTTATTTTAGTTTCGATCCTTCTATTAACTAACTGTAAATTATTTGACGTAATATGTAAAAATTATGGACTAAAATTAGGAACATCTAAAGTTTTGATTTAAAATAATACCAAAAACAAAGGTTAATTTCTACAAATAGTTTCTAAATTTTAATTGTTTCAATTTTAGGCTTTAATACACACAAATTCGTCAAATATTTAATCCTTAGTTAACATAAGGACCAAAACTGAAATAGAGTAGAACTTCAAGATTATATGTGGGACGTTTTAAAAATCAGAAATCAAAGTGAAATTAAGGATAAATTTCAGGGGTCATTTGTGAAATTAACCCAAATGAATAAGAAAGAAGATAAACTATTGGGAAAAAACACACATCTACATTCACACAACAAAAAAAATAAATTGAAACAAAATAACAGAAAAATAGAGAAGACAAATATTTATATGTGGTTCGAAAGAATTTCTTACGTCCACGGAATTGTGAAAAAATTCACTAACAGTTTCAGAATTACACACTCATACAACTTTCTCACTCACTTTTCTCAAAACCCCTTACACCATTTGTCTATCTCTCTCCTCACTTTTCTCTCTTTCTCTCAAAAAAGGAGGCACACTTTCTCTGAGCATATATAAAACCTTACACAAAACACTTATTTATAGACTCCTAACAACCCTTGCCCAAAAACATGAAACCATAACTTATCCAAAAAAACACAAAATAGTAACTTTCCTAAAGTCAATTTGAGACACTTACCTAACAATCTTCACATTGATTCAAACTCTCTCAACTCACACAATGAGTATCCAATCTCGACACTCGTCCTGTCATCACACCGACGATGCAAACTTCAACAAGAATAAGCATGCGTCAAGTTCAAACTCTCATCAAACTTGATACAAGAAACTATCTTTTTCTTCTTATTCAAAGCATCTTCACTGTCATAAGTCTTCACTATCTTGTCTTTATCATCTTCAACTGCCATTATCTTGTTGCACTTTTTTACTCATGCAACTTCTTTAACAGCAAAAGAAGACTCTTCATGGCTTGGCTCCACCTTTATAGCTCCACCAACAACTGTAGTCTCAATCAGTTTATACAAGTTTTCACATTTTCACCCTTCATGGCTATTAAATCACCTTTCCTGACTTGCATAAAACCACCCTAAAGAAATCAAACTTCTCCTTAGTCGAGAAATATGTCTAACATTTGGTAATGTCCTCACAACTCCATCAAACATCTTCACCTTCACAATACTGATTCCAACAACTTTAGCACTAGAATCATTAGCCATCAACAGAATACCAGCATCACAGGGCTTATAAGAATCAAATCACTCCTTATATGGGCATATATAAAATGAGCATCCATAATCTAAGATCCAAGAGTCAGAAATATTTTTATCAACAGTAACAGAATAAACATCATCTTCACTCTCATACTTGTCGCTAACAACATCTGTAAAATCTAAAGTCTCCTCGAGTTCTTACTTTCTTTTTTCTTCTAGATGCTTCATCAGTTCTTCATGGTTTCTCTAATATGCCCCTTCGTATGATAGTAGTAGTACTCAATATCCTTTTTTGTACGGGATCAAGAACGATCGTCTTTTTTATCATAACATCTCCATCGTGACTTACTCCTACCCCTATTCAAATCTGACTATGCCACTGGAACTTGTTCAGTATGAAACGTACTACTAGCTTCTTCTTATCTACAGTCTCTAATCGAGTAGTTGACACCTCATCTGCAGTCAACGTCGTCTTTCCAATGAAAAGTGTAGTCACTAAAGTCTCATATTATTTAGGTAGGGAGGCCAACAAAAGTATCGCTTTATATTCTTCATCAATTTTGACATCTACACTTAATAACTGAGTTATGCACTTATTAAAATTATTTTTATGGTCTCTAACATCACTTTCTTCAGCTATCTTCACTCAAACAATTGTTTCTTCAAATATAATATATTTGTTAGGGATTTCGACATATAAACTTTTTTTAATATTTTCCATAACTCAGAAGGAGAATAACACTATATTTCAATTCAAGAGCCAAACTTAAACGAATAGTGCTTACCACTCTTGCTTCCAGTTCTTCTCAATCTCCATCTTTCATCTTTTCATCATCTTTTCTGGCTTCTTTCCTTGGAGCTTTTTCAGTAATCCCTGTTGAATCAGAACATCTTTCACCATATTCTGCGAGATGCTAAAATTATTTTTTACATCAAAAAGCTCAATCTGCTCAAAACTTTATCTTGAACATCATCTTGATCTCTTTTTTTTATCTTCACCACAGCTCTGATACCAGTTGTTGGAGAAAAACACACCTCTACATCAACGCAACAGAAAAATAGATTGAAACGAAATAACAGAAAAATAGAGAATACACGGATATATGTGGTTCGGAAAAAAAATTTATGTCCACAGAAGAGGGAGAAAAATTCACTAACAGTTTCAAAATTACACACTCGTATAACTTTCTCACTTTTCCTCTCTACCTAAAACCCCTTACACCCTTTGTCTATCTTTCTCGTCACTTTTCTCTCTTTCTCTCCAAAAAGGAGGCACTCTTTTTCTGCACTTTTCTCTGAGCACATACAAAACCTTATACAAAGCACTTATTTATAGACTCCTAATAACCCTTGCACAAAAACATAAAACAATAACTTACCCAAAAATTACAAAATAGTAACTTTCTCAAAATCAATTTGAGACACTTACCTATCAGAAACAAATGCGTGTTTACAAATTAATGAAGCCAACCACCAAGACTAAGGGCTTGTTCTTTTGGATCAAAACTCAAAAAAAAAAAAAATTTAACTCAAGTTATAACTTTATTCAAGTTCTAACTTTATTCAAGTTCATATTCTTTTGTAAAATTTGAGTTTGAACTTGAGTTTTAACTTGAGTTTGAGGCTAAAATCTGAGTTCAAGTTCCCCCTTCAACTCAAGTTCTTAAACTCAAACTCAAGTTAATGAACAATATTTTTTCTATTCTTAAAAACACTATAACTTCTTCGTTTTAAATCTGATTGAGATTATTTTTTTTATGCGTTCACAACGAATAGACGAATAAAACCCCATCCATATACCCTATTAAAATTTTTCATCACCATTGAGTATTTATTAAAATACTATATAAATATAAATTCAAGTTTTGACTCACCTAAATGCAAACTCAAATAGATTCTCAATTCAAATCATAACTCAAATGTGCACATTCAAACACAAACTCAAATTATAATTTCAACTCAAGTTATAACTTAAATTCAACTCAAAATTTACACTCAAGTTATCATAACTCAAAAATACAACCGAACAAGCCCTAAGAATTTCTTATTCCGTTAGTTTATGAGTTTGAACCACACAACTCAAATAAATGAGTGTTAACAAGTAGTAATATATATTGTATTTTTTACCTTCTCTTTTTTTTTTTGTGCTGATTTTGATTTGAAGCATTGTCTATTGTAACTCGTAAGCAATGTGATTAATCAACTGAAAAGCCCTGAATATTAATTTCATCAAGGGCGCAAACACTTATGCAATCAGTTTTGGCAGCGTGCATTTCTATCATTCTATGTTGGCCTAGAATGTACACAAAAAATGTTCATGAATTAAATATAGTTAACCTAATCTTTTTGAAGCCCCACAGTTTCATATCCGATATTCTATCCGTCCCCAAATGGTTTCCATTAGTTCTTTTTTTTTTTTTAAATAATTGGTTTTCATTATGAGAATGAGAAGCAAACGTAGTATATATATGCGTACGTAGTATATTGATCTGTCATTACTCTTTCAGAAACAAAAAACATAACTAAGTCATAAACTTCAAAAGAAAAAATAATAACAAAAAAGATCACAGGGTTATTAATTAAGATTGTTAATCTGAGCTATAATTAAGCATTGTGTCACTTTGGTGTCATAAAACTATATATTATTCATGATAATGCTCTGTGTTGAAACTTAATTGATTGAAATTAATAAATATGACTAGGTGTCACGGCCATCTACGAGAAATGCTTATATATTAATACAACTTATATAGTTCAATCTTGCATTTAAGTATTCTCTTTTATATATGTAAAATAGTACATCATTCGTCTTATATATGTGAATCATCATGATCACACAATCAAGATTGTTTTAAATTTGTAAAATTAAGTTGTACGTACGTACTCAACAAACCAAAACCATAGGGTAATTTTGATTGGAGATATTAAAACTCTATTTCCGTTGTCAAAGATGAATTAATTATCGTTTGATCCAGAATCCAGATTCGTAGATGTTTCATACACTTCTCTTCTTCTAACTTAACAAAAAGATAGAAAAAAAAAAAAAAGGAAAAAATAAGTAATATGGTATTTCCCAGCTCATCATCTGATTGCTTACTGTTTAATAAATTATTATATGTATTGCTAGCTTGACAGTGATTCATGAATTCATCTTTTTGGAAAGAGAAATTGCATTACAAAACATACAAACACTAATACGGAGTTGAATTATCTCAAAACACAAGAAAATCTAACCCTGGTGATTAACCAATTCTATTATAATAAATTCGAATGAAATACTTTAAATTAAAAAAAATTGGAAAAAAAAACTTTAAAAAAAAAAAAAAAAAAAGCGCGTACTAAGTTGTACAACGAAAACCCAAATAAGTACACCGAATTTCCAGCTCACATATAATTCTTTTATTATAGTTAATTGGTGTTTGTATTATTTTTTCATGTTTTGAAATACATTTTCTTAGGGAAAAAAAACCGATTTAACCAAAACATATATCGCCGTATAGATGTATATGGCTAGTGCAAACAATATATATTAATAATTATTTTTCGCTTCATCACTGCTTAAATTGCACATATAATTTATTTATTTGAGGTAACAAACGCAAAGAGCTTTTAATGTTTAGGGCAAAAATATCAAAACAAAAAAAGAAAAAAAAAGTTGCATGGCGACTAAATTGACAAAACAGCCATGGTCCGGCGCAGCTTACTTAATTTGGCACCCATGCATGCACATTCTCATTCGCATCTTGCTTAAATCCCAACCAAACAAACCATCGATGTATTTTCTTCATTATCCATAAGCCATTTCAAATTCCTCTAAATATTAACGCATGAAACTCACACTATAAATACTATTAGGTTTAGGTTTAGTTCACTGATTCAAATTTTTAATTCGAGTTGAGATGTGACTTTTTTAAAAGTTTTTTACAGTAATAAAATTCGAATTCTAAACTCGAATCGGTGAAATAAACGAAACCGAAGCCTATAAAACCTCTTCAACTTCCCTCCACCAAACTCTTGACCCAATAAAATTAGTTATAACACATTCATTTCAAACCCCAACTTCACATCATCTTTGTTTCTAGTACAAAATGGCCATAATTTCCAAAACCAATTTCCTCTCCATTATATTCCTTTCCGTCCTCTTCGTCATTTCTTCAAGCCCAACTCTAATCTATGCTTCAAGTTCAAACTCCACAAGTACTACTTTCGGAGCGAAACCCGACGGCTTGATCGACTCGACGGAGAGCTTCCTCGGTGCATGGGGCAGCGGCATGTGCCTCGGCGAGTGTCGCGGTGATATTCGTGCCAAGAGGAAGGTTTTTACTTCGTTCTTTGGTGTTCAAAGGGGGAATGTAAAAGCCCTAAGATTGGTATCAAAATTAATGGGACGCTGGTGGAAATGACAAGTGGAATATTAGCTTTGAAGGAGTTACCGGTGTTTCTCTTGTTGGAGGGAAGCTTGATGCCCGAGGATCCGCCTTGTGGGCTTGTAAATTGGCCGCCGGTGGAGGCGCCAACTGTCCCGGTGGAGCTACCGTCAGTGAATTAAATTCCATAATATTCTTATAACTATAGTACATGAAACTATGTCATCAAATTCATTAAAAAAGAAAAATATGTCGTCAAATTTTTAAAATTATTCTTATATATGACTTTGATAATAATCCTGGAAGAGATAATATATTACTAACGTGCACGTTTAAGGAGTTAAGGTCATCGCCGACGGCATCCACGTCCGACTCTCAACCAATGTCGTCATCAAGGATTCCACCATCAGAACCGGTGACGACTGCGTCTCCATCGGCCCTGGTACTAAGAACTTGTGGATTGAACATGTTACGTGTGGGCCCGGCCATGGCATTAGGTCAGTTCTAGCTGATCATTTTTTTTTTTTTTTAGTTACGTGCGCTTGAAAATTATCTTTTGGGATTGTGATTTCAAACGTTATTAGATGACAAAGCTAATAATTTTAGTATAATACATGAACTTTTTAAGGTTATAAAATGTCAGAAAGAGCTCTTTATCAACTATCAGTTATGGTATTACTAATGTATGGCAATAAAGTTTCACATAAACTGTTTGGTCTTTTTTTAACGAACTTTGATTGTACTCGATTTTTATGTGTCGATCGGGGTTTTTTTTCCTTTAGTATCGGTGTTAGTTTTCGTCATTGTACTATCAGTGTTTTTACTAGTAGATCCAGTCGTAGGGATCGAATTCTATTATATTCGGGGTCATGTGCGTCTTTATATCGAGTATGTATTTCCTTCTTTTTAGTAATGAAATTTCCTTTTATTAAAAAAATATGAGATTTTTTGGTACGCTTAGCATACCGGTAGGTCAGGTTTTTCTAACCGTTAGATATGCATATATTTTTTTTATTTTTACGTGATTTTATACATATCCAACGGACATAAAACTTAACTTACCAGTATGTTAACGTACCGGAAAAAGTCCCAATTAACATCTGGTGACTCTTCAAATTCATTCCTTAGCTTAGTTAGATGTTGATACGATATGAGTGTCTATAAAGTGACATTAGACAATCAAACATGCATATAAATATATATATAGAGAGAGAGGTGTGGGAGAATAGATAAGCCAAATGGAGAAATTATGATCATTGCTCTCCTGTATTTGAAGTAAAAAAAGAATTGATTAATGTGAACCGTTGGATTAATTAGAAGTTGAAGAACAAAATTATTTCAATCTCATTCTCCCTTCTATGTATATAGATATAGATTATAGATATACGCATATATTTATGTGCGTGTTTGTTCTGTACATATATTTAAATGTTAGCTTATATATAAGTGGTCCGTTGCAGCATAGGAAGCCTGGCCAAAGAGCTGGAAGAGCAAGGAGTTCAAAATGTAACGGTAAAAAATGCAATTTTCATTGGTACTCAGAAGGGGCCAAGGATAAAGGCATGGGCCAAGCCCAGCAATGGATTCGTCCAAGGAGTCCAATTTATGGATGTTACAATGCGAAATGTCCAAAATCGTATTGTAATAGATCAAAATTACTGTCCTCGCAACATCGATTGCCCTGGTCGGGTAAGACATCCCATTTAGCCATTTTCAATTCTTTCGATTCTTTCCTTAATTAAAAAAAAATGTGTAACTAGCGTAATTATTCGAAGCATTTTATTTTTGAAATTTTTTAAGAATGCCGTGAAAAGAAAATATTATTTTATTTCTGCCATCAATTTCAAATTAATATTTAATATTTTTCATACTGTCTTGAAATACGATGAGATAAATAATAAAATGATAAAAAATAATAATTATTCTTATAATTTTCTCAATGGTCATATTTTGAATAGGTATCGGGCATCAAGATTAGCGATGTAGTATACACGGGTATTCGAGGAACATCAGCCACGCCAGTTGCCATAAAATTTGACTGCAGTTCAGCAAATCCATGTACAGGAATTAAACTACAATATGTTAATCTAAATTGTGTGGATCAAGCAGCTGAGTATTGGTACATGGAAAAGCATTTGGAATTGTTCGACCAAATAATAGTTTCTGATCACAAGAAAATGCATAACGTGGTATATGTCAATCACGTGTGCAAAAATTGTTACTAGCTAATGGTATCATCGACATATTACAATTCTTTTTACTATATTCAAAGCAAACATATAAACAATATTTATGTTTTCGCAGAGACAAATCTTATTATGCAAAGAAAATTTACAACAATGTTGTGTGAGCATCATTATGCGTATATACCACATATTTATGTATCTTTGGCTGAAGATATCCAGAAGATGAACGATTGTAGTAAATACACCAGAATTCAACAACTTTCTACTCAAATGAATCAAATTTCTTTCGGGAGGTTCTGGAATACAGAAAAGGACCAAAAACGATCACAAAAACGACTACAATGACTAAGAATCTATAAGAGAGGAGACCGGTTTCTAACAAAGGTCAGATAAAAGAGAACAACAAAAATTTGTAAAAAGAAAGAAAGAGAAAAAAAAAAAAAAAAAAAGGAGCAGTGATCTATATCTATAATGCTAAATATTTGTAGTGATAAATAAAGTGCTCTTACAAGATGGAAGAAAGCTACCTTTTAGCATGCAACCTAAACAAAGATTCAAAAGTCACTAACTGATGATCCACATAATTCCTAGTATCCCATTAACTAATGAACAAACAATTGCTAATTTCATCTTATCTCGCTAGCAAGTAGCAACCATTTTGTTTTCTCTGCTTTGATTGCTCCGGCAATAAAGAAATCTTCAAAAACCACAAAAATATGTTACCCCATAGCCTCCGCAGGTTGCCTATCGATCACTATTGTTGGACTCCAGCAACTGAGATTTGTGATCAAACCCGAATATGCAAATCATTACATGTTCAAGAAGCTGCTTGCAAGAGCTAAGTCAAGAATTTTCTATAGCATCCAAAGCCACCCTCAACTTCCGTGCGATGTTTATCGATTCTACAAGGTACTAACAAAAACGAAAGACAATGAGGTTAGTCATGGGGGTGAATTTGGTAGGTTTTAAGTGATCCCCTACCACCCAATCACTCAACTCACGTATGTACCACAAATCAGCTATAGTTTTCAGTTTTGAGTTCTATGCTTAATTATTTGTTTAGAGATAATGCAAAAACTCCATAGTGACTGGCATAAATAAGTATATATATTACAGGCATACATACAAGTGTACAAACGAGATATCATCATGCAGATAAATATGAAAGTTCACCGTGCTGCTAGTGATGTTCATATTCAGAATCACACAGAAAATAGAATCCCCGACACGTTTGAGTCATAGTATGCAAATAAGATAATGTAGATGCTATGACAAGACTTTATCAAGCCCTAGGATGTGTAAATTCCTGCTCCAGAATTCCCTCAGTTACAGCATTAGAATAGCCAAAGTTGCCTCTCATTAACATCTTATAATAGTTATGATGATAAGAATACACATTTTCATTGTGCGTCTATTTAAAACATTTACACGCGTGATGATTATACAAAAAATATGTAAAATCTCGTTCTTCCTAATATGGTTTCGAGCAATATGATATCCAGTAGACAATTAATTTCTAGCGACAATGGTGTACCTCCGAATGACCTTGACGGTAGATCTCTAATTTGTGAGAGCCTCCAAATGTAGAATTCGGTGGGTGAGTGTTAAACATCTACCTAAAAATCCCAATAAAATAGGGTGAGACTATATTCTAGTTCACATAAAGCTTCCAAGGTCAAGCCCAAAAACTCAGGTCTCTGTCAGATACGGATACATATTTCAAACATATTGTAAAAGAAAGACTACACTGCGAAGGAGTTTATCAAATGAATTTCAAAGCAAGTGATCATTCCAAAGAACTAAAATAAACAGAAAATTAAATCCTTTGTTTTAAAAAAATTACATCCTAAGCAAAGATAGTAGATCAAACCAGTCCGTTCTAGATTGGTGAATAGAAATGAAGAGAACAAGTGATCATTCCATGGGTACAAAGCAGTAAACGAAAAGATAGACTATAAGATAGAGAATGCAAGATTTACTTGAGATAGTGATGAAGACAATCGGTATATCATTAGAAAAGTCTTCCTGAGAAGAAAGAAGCTTCATCCAGCACATAAGCCGAGTCTTGGGAAAGATTTATCGAGTTTTGCCAACAGCTCATTGCTTAAAATGTTTTTTCCTTTTGATGCTTCTTGCGAAAAAGTTGGGAGAATCTCCATGACATCAACGTCTTCAGAGCAGTGACAAATGCACATCAAGATAGTATTAGTAAGTACTTGGTCTAGAGCAACACCCTTATGGGGGAGAATTTCCATGACATCAACGTCTTCGGAGCAGTGACAAACGCACATCAAGATAGTATTAGTAAGTACTTGGTCTAGAGCAACACCCTTATTAGCAATTTGATGAAACAGATCGATGATTTCTTTTGTTTCACCCTTTGAATAGTAACCTTTTAACAAAGAATCATACACAAAGGCATCAGGCTTTAAACCAGAAGAAACCATCTTCTCAAGAACCCTCTTAGCATCATCCAAAAGCCCAAGTTTTGAAAATCTGTTTATTATTGTGGAATAGGTGAAAGTATCCGGTTCTAATCCCGAATTCAGCATTTCCATAACCAATTCTCTGCCAGAACTGATATCCCCTTCTCTAAGAGTAGCATCGATCAGCGTATTATAAGAGACAATGTTGGGTCCCTGATTTGAGTTCCTCATTTCCTGAAGCAACTTCCTAGCTTGCTCCAAACTGCCTTCAATACATAAGGATGCCATTATTGTGTTGTAGTCAATAGCACTAGGAATGATCCCAGAAGCTCTCATCTTACAAACAAGTCCTTTGGCAATACTGAGAAAACGCATCATGCAAAATCCATTAATCATAACACTATATGTAACCGCATTTGGAACTAGTCCAATATCCAGCATGTGTTTTCTGAATTCCATTGCTTTGTTCATCATTCCCATTTGTAAAGAAGCCCCGATCAAAGTATTATAGGTTACCAGGTTACCTACTAAACCCCTTCTAACCATCATATCATAGATTTCCACGGCCTCATTCACCCGGCCTTCCTTGCACAGACCCATTATTATCATGTTAAATGTGATGACGTCCAACGCAACAGAGTTTTCATCCTTTGATATAGAACCAAAAAGTTTTATTGCCTCATCAACCCTCTCATCCAAACAAAGTCCCATGAGTAACGTGTTGTAAGTAACCACATCAGGCTTCAACCCTTTCTCCACCATCATTTCCACAATTTTAAAAGCATCGCCTATCAGCCCTTCCTTGCACAATCCATTAATCATAACATTGCAAGTAACAGTAGTAGGCTCTTCACCACTCTCTAGAATCACATCGAAAATCTCCTTGGCTTTTGCAGCCTTTTCGCCCTTGAAAAGCCCATCAAGTAAACTGGTGTAAGTTACAACATCAGGCTTAACTCCACGTCGCGTCATTTCGTTCAACATCTCGGTGGCTTCTATCAATTTCCCCATTTTACAAAGCTGGTGAATTAAACCACTATAGGTAACTACATTAGGAGCAATCCCCTTTCGAAGCATCTCATCAAAGAGCTTGTATCCTCTATCGAAATTCCCTTCATTGCAAAAACCACTTATAAGCGTAGTATATGCGACAACGTCAGCTTCCAAATCAAATTCTATCATCTCCTTCAACAAATCGAACGCCTCGTCCGCTCGACCATCTCTAACAAAACCATCCATCAAGATGGTGTAGGTCACCAAATTCGGGGGACAACCCGAAACCTCCATCTGAACTAACAATTCCAATGCTTCCTTCAACTTTTTAACCTTGCAAAGGCCATTTATAATCAAGTTATAACTCGCAACGTCCGGTGGCAAACTATAGTAACTGCGCATTACATCAAAAAACTCCCTTGCCATTTCAACTTCACCATTTCGACAAAAACCCTTCAACACAAGATTCCTAACAAGCGCATTAGCCTTATAACCACGCTTCAAAACCAACCCCAAAACCCCCAGCGCAAATTTTGGCTTGCGGGCATCAACAAAACAAGCAATTAAACAACTCAACGATATAAAATTGGGAAAAATACGAAGATGGGTCATTTTTTCATAAACAGAAAAAGATAAATCATAGTTCCGAGACCTTGTAAGTGCGTGAACAAGGAAATTGCAGGTCGAAGCAGAAACGAACCTTTCGGATTCAATGGCACGGTTAAAAAGCGAAAACGCCTCGGAAAATTGGGAATTGGGTTTTTCACATAGAGAGCGTAATTGGATTTCCAAATCCAAAGGAGAAGAAGAAGAATATGAAGAGAATAGCTTGAAATAAGAGTTGGGTCGAGGACTGTGAAGTGCTTTTCTAATCATTTTTCTGCGTTTGTAATGAAAATTTGTAGTTAAGTTTATGACTTTCTAGACAGAAACCAAACAAAAAAATTGAATTTGAAGGAGAAAAAGAGTAATTGAAGATTTTGTGTCTACCTTCTTTTGTTGAGCGAAGCTGATGAAGCGAATAAGCGGCTGCTTTTCTCTGGCCTCGGGGCTTTTCCCTGTCCTCGGGGGACTTTTTGAACACCACTGCACATTTAAAAGAGTTAATTTCAATAATAGCAATAAATGATTATTAATTTTAGTATTATTTTTATATATTTTTACAATTAGTTTTACTATGTGAGTAAAAGTAAGACTGGGGTCATTTGATTAGGAGATTCGTTCCCTGATTCGAATCATAATTCGTAGTTTGTTACAGTATTTTTTTTCACAAAAAATACACGTAAATCAAAAATGATTCTAATCACATGGTTCTAATCCATGAACCAAACGTCTCCTAAATCATTTTTATTTGAATTAAAATTTCAGTTTTAAAATCTTAAATATATATTATGAAGCCTTTTATAATTTAAATATTCAAAGTAGAGAGAGGAGGAGAACGAACACGGGTGTGCGCATAGACTAAGAAACCCCAACGACCACCACCGTCTACCACCATGAGCACTGACGAACTCACGACAGTGAAAACCACGACAGCGAGAACCCACGTAATCACGCGACGAGAACCGATGAACCTTCGCCGGAGAAATCAACGCCTAAACTTCTTCGTCAGAGAAGAACGAACCGAGGAATCCTCACCCTCTTCGCCAAAAAAATCAGCCATGAAATAGACGAGGTCAATGGCGGATTTTGAGACAAAAGTGAAAACGTTGTTGGCTTTTCTTATTATTATTATTTTTTTTTTTTGCTTAGGTATTTTTTTTTCTTTTACCATTTTCTGTCATCTTAGAAGAAAATAAAGGCTTTGGAGGAGGAGATAAAAGCATATAAGGTCAGTTATTTAAAATTTTTTGGGGTCATTGGATTGTCATTATGCTCCTTATTTGGTCTGTGACTATGCCTGATGGCCGGTCATATCATTATGACCGCTTGATAATTTTATTATGACCGATCATAAGACAAACACATCATGCGATCATAGTAATATGACCAACGGTCATAATTACTATGACCGCCCATTAGACAGGCAGACGCATAGGTCGATTGCTTGACTGATGAGCCTACGGTCATAGCATTATGACCCTCGGTCATAGTAATGTGATTGCATAATTGTCAGGCTCATAATGCGACTGCATGACTAATGAGTCTGTGGTCATAGCATTATGACCCTAGATCATAGTAATATGACCGCACAATTGTCGGATTCTTAGTGTGTCAGTCATAGTATTTTTTTTTTATGGGCGGTCATTAGTCATAACACTTATAACCGTCAGTCATAGTACTATGACCGAACAATTGTCGGACTCTTAATGTGTTAGTCATAGTACATTAATTAACAACTTTATTTGCTTTCTTATTTTTTTTGTATTTATTGTTTTTTTACCAATTTTTGTCATCTTAGAAGAAAAAAAAAAGACTTTGGAGGTAGAATGTGACATCATAGTCAGACGATATCTTCACAGGAGCTTCATCATCTTTAACAACATAACTTAAGAATAAATTTTTTTCCTTGTGGTCGAATCCCAAGCACATTTCTCACCAAATCTATAAGACCAATATAAGTTGTGTTGATGGGGACCAATATCCCCTTCATTTCACAACCGACGTATCTCGAAGCACGATCCCAATGTCCATTGTACTTGATGAAGACGTTCAATCCAGCATCTATTCCTAAATAATTTCAAAAACAATAACTGTTAGTCAACATGCAATTACTTTTAATCGGCATAGAGTCATTAGAAATGGTCAATCATAACACTGTGTAATGGTCGGTCATAAGACAGTCATAGTGTGCTAGTCATAACATTATGGGTCATTTCAGTCATAATATTATGACAGTCCGGTCACATCACTATAACTGCCTTATGGACAGTCATAATACTATGACCGGCCATTTTGACTCAAACGGTTATAATTTGACTCATAAGCAATGACTCATACTGTTATGACTGATTGGTCATAGTATTATGACGAACATATAACACTATTAGTCACAATACTATGACTCCCAAGGTTAACTATGTCTTTGACGTAGTTGTCGTTACAATCAATTTACATATCAATTATAAACCATCCAAAATCTCAAATTGACGAAGGATAGTATCAATTCCTATCACATTAAGTTCAACCCAGTATTTTTTTCTAGTTATATGTACTAACTCTCTCGAAAAATAAATTTAAAAGAAAAAAACAAAAGAAAAACAAAAAAATTGTGTACCAACCTCGATCTGGTGCACAACCAGAGTATTGGCGACGACGAAATGAAGGCGTAGGGAAGAGAGAGACTGAGTAGAGATAGAGGCCAAACTTGAGAGAGAGAAAGAAAGAGAGCTGAAAATGGGGTGTAGAGAGAGAGAGAATGGGCATGAGAGAGTTGAGAGTCTCTTTAAGGTGCTTTTAAATTATAATTTTGACCTAAGTGACATAGAAGTCATTTTACCTCACACTGCTACATGACAATACTAATTGTGAAAGTATACAAAAATTATGCTACAACTAATAATAATTTATTCATGAGAGCTATTATTGAAATTAACCCTTTATACCCCTTATTAAAAAAAATTAATTAATTAACCATTTTCTTTTTCATTCATTATTTATATACTAAACAACTAAAAACCCCCATGTCAAAATAGTTGTGAAAGATATTTTTTTTAAAAAATAATAATATTTTACGTATTTTACTCAATTTGTATAATTTTAGCAATTTATTATCTAAACTTTTAATTATGACTAGTTAAAATACGCACTACGCGCGTGAGTATTAACGGTCCGTTTAGTTCATTGATTCGAGTTTTTAATGTAACTTTATGTAATAACTTTTTACTACAGTAAAAAAGTTAGATGTGACTGTTTTTGAGAACTTTTTGCTGTAGTTAAACTCAAATCGGTGAAATGAACAGGACCTAAGTATGTTATATTTTTTACCCATATAATTAGAAAAAAGAAATATTAGCAACATCAAAAATTTAGACAAGCACATATTTAAATTTATTTAAATGAGAGCATAATAAGGGGTAAAGTTCAATAAGGCACAATTAGAAAACACAATATTTAAAATAAATAAATAAAATAAAAGGATCAAATGCACGTTTTAAATTAGACAAATGTATTTCAATAAGTCATGGTTATAAACATATATCTTTTTTAAAAAAGACAAATGAAACATGTATGTTTCATCTTATGTTTTGTCCGTCCCTATTTAAAAACTCATTCACACTTTGTGAATGAAATACAAAAAAAAAGTTGTACTGCTAAAGGCAATAGTGGGGAAAAAAAGGCAATATGTAGGAGAAAAAAACAAAGAAAGAGAAGAAAAATGTAAAAAAGTCTAAAAATGAAAAAATAGAAAGAAAAATCGAGAGAATCAAAAAACATAATTAAAAAAAAGTTGAAGTCAACATGTGGCTTTCATAAAGGTTAACATATGGCATTTTTAGAAGCCAACTCTTTGACACTCTTAAGTGTGTAATATATAGATAAATTATCCTCTTTATTTGTAAAATTATTTCAATATGTCATATTTTATAAATGATTGTATTAAATTAGTGTCAAAAAACAAGTTTGATGAAAAATGTTATTAATTATTATTATTATTATTATTTTATAATAAACACAAAAAAAAGAAAATCTTTCGAAAAAGAAAATCAAATGACCGGTATGACTGATACACTTTATGTAACACCTATTTACAAACGTCACATGATTCGTTACTTGCTTCGTTAACTTCAACAATTTTAATAGAAATAGAAAATAAACTCAAACATGTATATAAATCCCAGAAAAATAATGTAATAATTTTTTTTCTAAATAAAAAACGAACCGTTATCCATAAATGACAAGTCCCAAAAGTCTAAAGAACAATCATCTAATTAGATAAAGTATGTGAAGAAAACATAATTACTTAGAGTATGTTTGGTAGGAAAGAAAAGTAGAAGGAAGGGAGAAGGTCCAGAGATTTTGGGAGGGAAAATAGAAATGCAGGTTGTTTGGTAGGAGGAAAAAGAGAAAGGAAGAGAAAATGGAGTGAAAAATAGTACATGTGGGTCCCACCATTTTTCTTCTTTCCACAAATGGGATGAAAAATAGGGACAACTAATTAAAGTAGGTAAAATTACTAAACTACCCTTTCTCTATCAACATCCAAGCAACAAATTTAAGGGTATAAAAGTAATTTATAAGTAAAATTTTCTCTTTCCTCCTAATTTAACTTCCAATACCAAACAAGTAAAGGTAAGTTCATTTTCTTTCCATCTTCTCATACCAAACAACATAAAAGAAAATTAATTTCATTTCTATCATTACTATTTTCCATTACTTTCATATTTCCTTTTTATCATATTTTCTTTCCTTCATACCAAACATAGAACCTAAAAAAAAGAAGTTTAGCAATAACTGAAGTCTCAAAATCAAAAGTGCGGAATATAATTAAATAAAGCTCATTAAAAATTACACATCATCGATGGCGTCTTTCCGTTTTCAATTCAACGTTCCATGCGCACCCACCCGTTCTCACCCTCCATCCTAAACTTCTTGCATCTTACCCTTATCTGCAACATGATATAATTCTTAAGTAAGCAAAAGCTTATTAAGTATACTTCCTTATCTCACAAAAATTTAATTTGAGTTTTCAATGAAAATATAACATAATCATCATCAAAGTAGTGCACGAGGCACACATTTATATATATAACATATCTTTTCTTTAAATTTTAACATTAACACATTATTCATTTTATCTTTAGGGACCTAAGTGTTGTACCATTAACATCGTTGGTATGCCGTCATGAGAGGAATGTGGTAGCTAATCCCAAACAAAACATGACAAGTCAACTTAGCAGGATAGTCCTAGCGGAACATCATAAACATAAACATATGGAGTGCAACGCTTCATTAAGTAATACATATATAGATATATAAGTTTTTTTTTTTAAACTTGTCATAAATAGTAAAATCTTAATCATGAAAACAGCCTTGTGATATTCATCATAAGAAGGTCTTGAAAGAAGAACATATTGTTCATAAACCTTTAATCATAAAACATTCCTTATCATTTTTATAAAATTTTATCATTGAGAAGGTACTTAACTAGCTTACTTAACATTTTTGTTGTACAAGGTGATGGATGCTCTGGTTCACGACGTGCTCTTCTTCTTGGGTGTTCATATTAAATCATTCAATAATAACATTGGAAATCAATATTTATATCATTGAGATATTAAATCGTAGCATAACTCATCTCATATCATCATTACATAATTATATAATCATCATAGCACCACTTTTATTCACATAAAATCATGATTCATAAAATCAGAAAACCTTGACCCTTACTCACTTAGAGAATTATAACTCAATTTACATAAATGATTTCTAGCTAAAACGTGGAGAACATAAAATCAACATGAATATAAATTTTATCTTAAATTAAAACCCAAAGGAGCAGTGATTTTATAATTTTCAAAGCATGTCAACTAAATTAGTCAAACACCAAAGTTCACAGAGCACATCATGGTCAACAAATTTTAATTGAAAATCTAAACATGATCAGAGGTTAAAATTTGTATACTCATGATTAACATGATCATAATGATCTCCAAATTTTCGTAGAATAAAATAATCTCAGTTAGCATATAAAACGGATTTTACAAAACACGTTCCAAAATCTATCAACATGTGTAAACCAGTGAACAGCCTTCAAAAATTCCATATAAATACATGACATATCCAAAAATTGCAGTAAAATAAAATCTCATCAATCCTCTACACCATCTGGAAATCGGAGATCACATGATTCACAGATTCTATAGACCTTAACCAACCTTTTATTAAATAATAGGTAATTCACAAAACCGTAAAATTTTGATATAATGGTAACATCATAGAATTAAAAATATCCAGAATTCGAATTCATTAAAAAACATGCTCATAACATATAATAAAATTCATCAACAAAAACCAAACCCTAGAATTCTCCTTAACACCCTTCAACGAATATCACATATAATTTATAAAGATTTTCAAATCTATTATTAAAACATAGAACTCCTACCTTGAATCGGCCTTTAGAATTCTCTCAACAAATACGATGGCTTGCACATAAAAATCCCCGAAAGAAATCCACGAGGGCCGCTAGGTGCTCAAAAAAGAACAGTACGTATGAGTAACGAGTATAAGACCTGATTATGTCGGGATCTCAAAAAAGGTGGACTCCATGAAGATTGAGGCTTTACACTTCAAGACCCACTCTTCAAGTTCTAAAATGAAGTAAATATTATTTCTAAATTTGACTTGGTGAGTCATGATTTTAATATTAGAAACAACAAACTTTGTACGTCTAATTATAATCATTATGTTTAACATGGTGGAATATAATCAATTAACACAAGTCCTCTAACGCAATTGATAACCCACCTCGATTTTATGCTCAATTAAAAGTGACCTCATGAGTTTTAATTATAATAAAGTCACAATACTATGAGTACGACAATAGTATTTCAATTAATATGACCTAGAATCTTGTTATTTAACATAAGTTCTCTAAGGAGATCATGAAGACCGCCCCGAACTTTAGGCTAAACGGAGTCTCCGATCATGAATATTACAATTTGACTAAGTTGGTCACCCTTATTGCACTGAACAGCTGAAATGATTGGATCCGACATTTTGAACGATCAAAAAGACCGGTTGCACCGTTACACTTCAAGACCCAATCTTCATGTTCTAAAATCAATTAAATAATAAGATTTTTTTTTCCATGTAACTTGATGATGAGCCCTAATTTCAATAATGTTAAAATAACATAGGCGTGACATAATAATCATAACACATAGTAGAATCTTATTAATAAACGTAAGTCATCTAATCTTTATATAAGGAAAGGAGCGAGCGTCAACATTTGTGTTATGTTTTTAACACTTTAATCCTCTAACTTTTTTTTTGGGTTTTGATAAAGTTTCCTTTAAATTTCTAAATTCTACGCTGTACTACTTTACTAAAAAAGGTTAATTATATAATTATACTTTATAGTTTGGGAGGAAAAAAATACCACTCAAAATAATATTAAAGTAATATTTATGCCATTAAAGTGGAATAGTAAAAACATGCCTTTTGTTAAATCAGTAAAAAAAAAAAAAATAGTCTTAAGTGACACAAGCTTATATTTTGAGTGATATAAACGTAAAGATAGTAATTTTAGCTTTTAATTTTAATTTTTCGCAATTTATTCCTTTGTTTCTAGAAACTATAGAGACAATTTTTGAATTTAAAAATCACATTTTCATTTCATCCATAGCATACTTTCAGACAAAAGATAGGGGAAAAAGACAAAAATATTCTTAATTAGACGAAGTTATTTTTGAAAAACACTTTTACTTTTCAAACAATTAAAAAGAACATTTAAAAACGTATTAAGATCTGTTAAAAAGAATTATTGATGTTAAATTAACGTTTGAAAACATCTTAAGATCTTTAAAAAATTGTCAATACTTAGTTTATAAATTTCCATGGTTTTTAAATTAATAAAATATTTTTAATCAAAAAGTTTTTTTAAGGTTCATCAAATTTGTTTTTAATCTTTATGGAAGGAACAGTTCTACACTCTAATATGTAAGAATAAAAAAGTGCAATAAGATATTTATTTTATACTTTGAATAGAAGTAACGCTCGTATGTTATAAGTAAAATTATTGTAACTATACCTTTCAAAGTTAACCATTGTTATATGAAATAAATATCATATTATATGGCAAAGGATGTAAGGCCCGAAGGAATATGCCCTTTTATTAAATCTAATCTCAATATATTTTTTTTTTCCTGTTTTAATGATTGTTCTTTTGGTTTTTCTTATTAAATCTTATACTTTTAATTGGATCTTTATTATATCAAAAGACATCTTCATAAAATACATTTTTACGTAAATATATTTTTTCAATTGAAATGATTTTTTTTAATTGTATCCCTAGTTATGCAATTTTTACGCAAATGCATTTTTTTTCCAGATTTTTCTTGTAAATTTTTTTTTACATATATATAAATGTGTCCTTATTTAAACTTTTTTTTTGCGGCACCTTTGACTACTATTTTCCATATATACCTCCTAAACAATTTTCTATCTAAAAAAATTAAGCTCTTCAAAAATTTTAAAATCACGCATCAAAAAATTCAATAAATTGATATGCTCGTGCTTAAAATGTGTTTTTAACTAGTTAATAGTATTAGGATTAGATATTTTGAGGGTCCTTTAACATTATGAACACTATTAATTTATCCACTTTTAAATAAAATCCAAGCTATTACATATGGAAGACTAGTTTTATGCACAATTCTTTTTTTTTTTTCTGGTGGAAAAGGATTGGAACTTTTTCCTGTGTGTACATATGGGCTATAGCTATACGACTGGCAGTTGTTTTTCTTTAAAGTTTTTTTTTTTTTTTTTTGCTAACTCATTTTTAGTTATAATTCTAACAATTTTTTTTTCTCCCTAGCCCAGCCTTTACTCTTGTTTAATTTCAACATTACATACTAAAAAAGACAGAAATAGTAGAAAATAAACTAATATAAAAAGCTTAAAAAAATATATAGGCAAACTTTTAGTTATAGAAATTAATAGGTTAAGTTATGATTCATAACCAGATAAGTTATGGATAAACTTGTCAAGTTATGGTTCATAGTCAGACATATTATGAACAATAACTTGTCAAGTTATGGTTCATAACCAGACAAGTTGACAAGTTATGGACAAAAACAGTAATTTGACCTATTTATTAACTTATGTAAATTATTTGCCTATTAATTTTAATTTATCTCAAATTTTGACCTATTTCCCTCTTTCTCCCTAAAAAAAATGCTATAAATGTTCTAACATAACCCAGTACGAGGTTGCCGCAATGTTGGACTCCAATTGGATCATGTGATGCCCGTAATACTTCTAACAGAGCACACGCATGAAATCCATTACTGATCAATCCATATCAATATTAAACAAAAATGTTCTAACACCACACATGCAATGTAATAGTATATGAAAAACGCAAATCATCATTGATTCCAATCATCATACAGAAGAGGACAAATTACACAATTATTGCCTAAACTATAAGTTTTGTCATAAAATGCTCCCGAATTTCAATTGATAACATCCGTTTTATTTTTAAGGGCTTGTTCACTTCGTTAATTTGAGTTTTTAATTTGAGTTGAGATGTGATTTTATGTAAGAATTTTTCACTGTAACAAAAAAAATAAATGTAATTGTTTCTGAGAGCTTTTTACTGTAACAAAACTCAAATTCTAAACTCGAATCGGCGAAATAAACGGGACTTAAATTTTAAAAGTCTTACAAATTTTCTATTTTTGTTGAAATTTTAACGAAAATGACATGTGGTGCTCCTCTGCAATAAGAGTTGGGGAATTCAAAATATAATTATAAAATTGCCCATAATTATATAATATTTTGTGATAAAACTTATAATTTAATGGGACAATTGTATAATTTATCTTAAATAATAATATATGTATCAAAAAACTTTTTTTTTTGTTTTTTTTTTTAGGACAGTAGTACAAAAACGTATTGATAGACACATTAGTGGTCAAATAGAAAGAAGTCGACTAATTATGCTCAACATTTCTAAAAATATTGCTAATAGGTTAATTGCTGATCATCACTACTCTAAACATAGGATTTTTTTTTTTGTTTTTCTATAACAATAATGGAAAGTTTGGCTTTTTTTTTTTTAAAGTGAGATCCCATAAAAAAATACATCAATAGAACACTTATTTTAATTGTTAGATTACTTTTTAATAGTTAGCTATGCAGAAGGAGTTTTTTTTTTTTTTTTTTATACAGTGCACTGTAAATTTATAATACGGACTATGTATATCTGACCTTTAAAAATTTAATCTAACAATTAAAATAAGGTGTTCTATTGATAAATTTATTTAAAGAGTCTCACCGTAAAGACTACCGGTTATTTATTAGTAATATACTAATATTTACGTCATACAACGCATATAATCAACTGACAAAATCAACATAGTGTTGCTCGTTTATAAGTAACCAACAAAACATGTCGAGCAATTTCAAACAATGTCATCGATGTCGGCTTGTTTTTATCAATTGAAATGAACACCTCCTACTTTAAGACGTCTTATGACCATAAGTTATAGCTTAAGTATTGAATACAATAAGTTTTAATCCTATTAAGGATTGTTTTAGCTTTTTAGAACAATCTTCAAGGCACCTCGCGATGGCGTTCGATGCATTGCAAAGAAGATGACCAGAGAAGATGGAGATGACCGGAGAAGACAAATAGCTCTAGCGGAATCGCGAAAATGGGACGTTGTCATAAACCACCTTAAATTTAAAAGACGACGATTGCAACTTGTTAGGGATGATTTAAAAGCTTTATACTATGTTTGGTAGGATGGATAGAAAAGATAAAGGAAAGAGAAGTAAAATACTTATGTGAAAGAAGTAAAATGAGTTTCTCTCGTGTTGTTTGATAGAATAGAAAGAAAAGTGAAAAGAAAATGTCAAATTTAAGGCATTTTACAATAATACCCCAATACAAATAAAAATATGATGAATTGTGAAGGTTTAAATTGTTATTTTACATCTCATTTTTTTTGTCAAACTTTTTCCCACCTATTTTCTATCCAAAGTTGGAAGGATTAAAAATTGGTTGGCCTCATGAATTTTTATTTTCCTTCCTTCCTCATTTCCTTTCTACCAAACAATTTAAAATTTCATTTTTTTCTACAAAATCCTTTCTCTATTTTCTTTTCTCTCTCTTTTCCATCATACCAAACACACTGTTAATGGCCGGTGAGAGGGTAATTTTCAATTTTTTAATGTTTTCCCAGTAAGAACTACCACTTTTTTCATTTATTTTCTCCGAGTGACCTTCACTTTTATAGTCACATTAATTTCTAACCAACAACATAACTACAATAATTATTTTCAATAACATAGTAACGCAAAACAGTCTCTTAAATTCATCTAAAATTATAGGTGTTCCCGGTTGGTTTAGGATTTTAATAAATAGCAAATTAAACCAAACTAATTATTATTTGGCTGGACCGTTTGTTTTGGTCAATTTTAGTGGTAAACTTTTTTTTTTTTTTTTAACACTGACAGATATGCAAAGTCTTTCATATGACTTCAAAGTTTGTAATTAAACTCCAACATAACAATAGTTAAATATTATAGAGTTTTTATCCCTAAAAATAATGTCTAAAATTATTTAGTTTGTATGGTAAATTTTACTATTTTAAAACATACTACAATGAGCAACAGAAATCATGTTATGAAAATTTATTAAAATATGGCGAACTCTCCAGTGGAATCCTATTAAAAAAATCATCATCTAGTAGAACTCTTTTTTAACCGTTGGATTAATTCTTTAACAGTTAGATTTATACAGATTCATATTAAAAATTTATAATGTGCCATACAAAATTGTTTCTACTAGATATTTAATTATTGAAAAATTAATCCAATGATTAATAGTGGGGTTCTACTGATGGAGTTTTTTTTTTTTTTGGAATATAAACTTTTCTTCTATGCAGTTTTGTGATTATCTGTCAGTTTGAGAACACCAAAACTGACAGATAATTTAAACGCATTCATGATTTGGTTGTATTTTATTTGGAAAACCTCTTTTCTTTTTCAATATTCACACAAAATAAATAAATAAAGGTCTTTCTATAGTAGGATTTCCTCACCGATTGAATTAGTTTTTTAAAGACAATTTTGCTACAGATTTAGCGGTTAAAAACAGATTTTTTTTAAACCGAAAAAAGAGAAAATATATTAAGGAGACGTTTAGTTCATAGATTAAAATTATGTGATTAGAATTATTTTTAATTTATGTGTATTTTTTATGAGAGAAAATACTGTAACAAAATAGATGTCTTGAAGCAGCGGACCACTGCCCAACGCGCCCCTTGCCCTTCCACAGGTGTGACCGGTGAACAGATCCTCCAAAAACGAGGCGTCAAGGCGTACTTTATTCGCACTCTAACGGAAGTGGACAAAAGTCCAGAACACACAAAAGTGACCTGTTACCGCCGAAACCAGTTAAAATCCATGTTCCCCACTCACGGGTCTTGCACGCTCTCGCATATTCACCCAAGAGCCTGGACAACACGGCACTGGCGCGTTCCTCCACTCGCCACACCCGCGCGTGCTCCTGCAAAAATTCACCGGAAGTAAATTTGGGTTTATCCTTGTCGTTTTGGGGCTTTTCAAAGTGAGGAGTTAAAAAAAAACTGAAACCCACAGACCCACGGTGGTCTCTTCCTATCAAAAACTCCCTCCTCTTATTGGTGTTGTTCCTCTGTGGACGACTCCATTTATGCTTTTGTTCTTTGACCGATTAGAGATTGCCACGTCATTGTATTTATGTATTGTTGGTCAACAAATCTAAGAATGTTACATGATTATTTTTATCTTCCGTTTTTACGTCTATTAAATTGTGGTAGGTATGCCCCGTGTTGGACTGAGTAAGGAAGAATAATTTGGGAATGAATTTCTCAATTAATGTGAGTGATGAAGCTTTGGATATTTGTTTGAGATATTAATATTTTGCTTATGGTTTTTGCTGGAAATGGAATGGCGGGTTTTAATATTTTTCTTGTCTAAGTCTTGCATATGTGTTCCCTTAAAGGAAAAAAAATTTTCTCGAGGGTAATTAGTAGTTACTTCAAAAAAAAAAAAAAATTCAAACACATCATAGATGAAAAAAAAAAAATTCAAAATTTACTAAAAAATACAAAAATTTGCAAAAATCAATAACACTTTCCAAAAAAAAAAAAAAAAAAACACCATTTTTATTGTTGTTACACGTGAGACTTGTACATTATATGAGATCAAAGTCATACAAAGAATTGGTAATGTTGATCAATCATTGCTAATAATCCTCCACATTTTCAAAAGAAAAAAGATAGGAATTTTCAATTGTTAACACACCTTAATAGAAGTTGAAAAGCAAGTTAAACAAATTTGTAATAGCTACTAATCAACAATTATGTAGAATTAGAAAACGACACAGTACTATAAATAGGAGCATTCATTTTCGTCCCATGCACGTGGCCCATTTCTATTGGCTTCATGCTATGTTGACTAAATCTTGACTCCACGCAACCAAATCCTTCTTCTCCAAGTAGGTGAAAAAGCAAAGACTATTATACTGTATTCTCTCTCTCTCCCTCTCTTCTTTCTTTCTCATACATTACCATATTACTACGACAACTACTATTGCTTTCTACCTAATCCAATGAGATAAATTTTATCGAGAAATAAAAAGAAAAAAAGTAAAATTTTAATTTCTTTTTTGTGCATCAAATTCTCTTAGCTAACCTTTTTTCACTCTCTCTCTCTCCCTCCCTCCTCCCTCTTCTCTCTATCGCTTCACTTCATTCTCACATTCATTCCTTTCATCCGTTTTCCGACCATCCAATCAAGACGAGAAGACGAGAAAACGATAGAGAAAATCGTTGTGGTAACTCTGGTTGTTGATTCTCTTAATTTTCCTATCTGTCCAATCAAAACTCGTCAGCTTAGCAGCTTAATTAGCTTTCTCTCTAGGGTTTTCTTTTTATAATTGAATCTTCCTATTTCCAAAGAGTTCCCAAATTCCAGATCGCTCTCCGATCTGCTAGTTTTTTCGATAATGCGAAGCTCGTCTCGGCCGGGTTGAGTCAATGGCGATTCGGAAGCATCCGGAATCGTGAAATGCTGGTGGGTCGCGGCGGGAGTTTTTGGGTTTGGTGCGCGTTCGATGGTAATCGGAGGAAATGTCGGCTTCTTTAGCGGCTTTCGAGCGTCCCCGACCCGCTGCTCCGAACACGGTATTCGTCTTTTCTCTCTTTTGTTGCCTTTTTGTGTTTGGTTGCCGGAAAAATGAGCGCGAATTGGAAGGAAAAGTTTTTTTGTTTTGTTTTCTTTGGTTTTTTGTTCGGTTTGAGTGACCGGAGATATAGGCCAATTACGTGGATTCTGTTGTTCCACAGAAAAAAAAAAACGTGGACCAATTTTGTGTTCCGTTTTCTGAAACTTTGATAGTGTTTCCAAAGAGTTCCCAAATTCCAGATCGCTCTCCGATCTGCTAGTTTTTTCGACAATGCGAAGCTCGTCTCGGTCGGGTTGAGTCAATGGCGATTCGGAAGCATCCGGAATCGTGAAATGCTGGTGGGTCGCAGCGGGAGTTTTTGGGTTTGGTGCGCGTTCGATGGTAATCGGAGAAAATGTCGGCTTCTTTAGCGGCTTTCGAGCGTCCACGACCCGGTGCTCCGAACACGGTATTCGTCTTTTCTCTCTTTTGTTGCCTTTTTGTGTTTGGTTGCCGGAAAAATGAGCGCGAATTGGAAGGAAAAGTTTTTTTGTTCGGTTTGAGTGACCGGAGATATAGGCCAATTACGTGGATTCTGTTGTTCCACAGAAAAAAAACGTGGACCAATTTTGTGTTCCGTTTTCTGAAACTTTGATAGTGGATTATCTGAAATGTTGTGGAGTTTGTTTTCCTTTAGAAAATGCTTGTGATACTTTTCTTTCCTTATTTGTTTTGGACAATTGACGAGAAAATGGGAAATAGAGGAGGAAAAAAAGGAAAAAAAAAGGGGAGGGAATTATTTAATTTTTGGCATCGTACGAGGAGATTGCGGAGCAGTTCAACAGCACTTATTGGGATGACTAAGCTTTTGTGTTAGATTTTGTTAGATTTTAAACAATTTGTGTTAATGTGTTAGATTTTTCCGAATTTAGAGCTTTTTTCTTTTTTTTGAATTATTTAATTTTTGGCATCGTACGAGGAGATTGCGGAGCAGTTCAACAGCACTTATTGGGATGACTAAGCTTTTGTGTTAGATTTTGTTAGATTTTAAACAATTTGTGTTAATGTGTTAGATTTTTCCGAATTTAGAGCTTTTTTCTTTTTTTTCCCCAAAACATGTAAAATGAGAATTTAAACAGCCATGATAACATTGCATTTAGCTCTGATTTATTTAAAATAGTTAATGTGAGTTTAGATTTTGTAAACTTTGTAGTCCGTCGTACCACAGCGTTGGTACTTCAATTATCTGGTCATTCAAAGCAAGTTAAAATCTATTTTTGCAACTTGCTAATGAGATTTAGCGATTGTTTTTGACATCTGTTTTATGACTATTGGATGTTTTGTTAAGCTAATGAAAATCTATGGTTAATTGTCAAATATTGAGAACACTGCTAATTTATATCAATCTATATTACTGAACATAGGAGTTATGCGCCCATAATAGGCTTTATGGTTCCTTGTACTAATACATCTGCTAATTTGGCAGGTTTTCAAGAGCGGCCCACTTTTCATATCTTCAAAAGGTTGGTAAAATTTCTCCTTCCTTTTAAATTTCTTCTGTTTTTGATTCATGAGTGCAAAATATTTTTGTAATATGTTAGATCTTAAGAATATTTTTGTTAATCTACACATCAAGCTCCACAAAGCTTCTTCAGTTGTTTCCAGATGATAAATACTGGAATATATAATATATGTAGATGGATATCTTGATAACTTATAAGTTATGAGTTTGCTAACAAAAGTGTTGAATACCTTTGTTCGTTAATGGTGGTCAATTACTGCTGATGTTTTTTTTTTTGCCGGGTATGATGCTAAACAAGTGATGTAGAATGGAATCTGTAGGATGTAATGTAAGCATATGGAAGTTTTCAATGGTTGATTACTCAATTCTGAGACTGCAAAATGGTTGGATGAATGTATTAGTTGACAACTAACAGACACAAAAGAAGGAAAAAACTAAGGAACTAGACCTACCAGCCATTGTTTGAATGAACCAACCAAGGAAAACTCCCAAGAGATATTTAGTTCTTAGATTTTTTTCCTTGTATTCTTATGAGTTGTGCCCAAATGTGGTGTACATATCCAATATCCATACTTACGTAATTGAAGATGTAGAAAACTTTATGTTCAATTGTCAATATTAGAAATAATTTTACTCTAAATGAAAATATAAGAATTTCAATCAAATAAAAAAAAAAAGATAGCGGAGGACGAATTTGTGGCACATGTCATGACTAATGTTCTAAGGACAATGCTTCTGTGGTGATTTATTTATTTATTTTTTTACATAGTGCCATGATGACTGATATTTCTTAAAACATTCTGTTAGTAATGGTCTGTTTCTTTTCTTTTCTTTTCTTTTTTTTGTAAAATATATATATAAATAAAATCTTCTTAATGTCTGCAAGGTGTTAACATGTAATCTTATTCAATTGGTGGTTCATGATGCAAAAACAACTTTCTACTTTGCATGCACGTGTCTTCTTTTGTCTGTACAAGGTAGTAAGAAATTTGCATTTTTCTCAATGCAGCTTAAGTTATTTTTTGTTGAAACTGCAGGAATAGGTTGGAAGTCTTGGAAGAAGCGATGGTTTATCCTTACACGGACTTCTTTGGTTTTCTTTAAGAATGATCCTGTTAGTATCTATTATCTCTTGGACTTAAATTATGCTAATTGAGTTCAATTCCTTTCTGCATCTTTGATTTTTGCTTTAGTTTCTTTGTATTTAATAACATCAGAATTATGTAGCGGGAATAAGTGCACTCACTTAAAAACTTTTTCCACACATACATCCACACTCATTCGTTGGCTGGAAAAGCCGAGGAAGTTAGGATGAGTTATTTTTGTTCCTCTGCAAAATCTATGCTTTAATTGTACTTACGCTTGGTGATTCAAATGAACTCTCATTATTTTTCTTTATAGAGTGCACTTCCACAAAAAGGCGGTGAAGTAAACCTCACTTTGGGCGGCATTGACTTGAATAACTCTGGAAGGTATGCACGGTCAATGCAGTTCTTTTTAGTAGTAATTTTTGCAATACTGTTAATATGTGCAATTGGTTTCATGTAGTGTTGTTGTTAGAGAAGATAAAAAATTGCTGACCGTGTTATTTCCTGATGGGCGTGATGGTCGAGCTTTCACCCTTAAGGTGATACACTTAACTATCTGATTATTGTTATTGTTTATTTTTTTACAGTCTTTTTAAGTATAGGGGTAAACCTAATAGAGCATAGATGTTTATGTATTATATATGTTCTCTAACTTCTGCCAATTTCAGGCTGAAACATCGGAAGATTTATTTGAATGGAAGACTGCCCTAGAACATGCCCTCGCACAAGCACCAAGTGCTGCCATTGTTATGGGCCACAATGGAATATTTCGGAATGACACGAGTGATACAATGGAAGGGTCTTTCCCTCATCAATGTTTGTACTTGGACCATTATAACTTCTTCAGTGTATCATTTCTGGGTTTTTGATTATTAACTCTGTTGGGTGGCTTTACTCATACTTAATATTGGGTTTTTCCAGGGAAGGATAAGCGCCCTGTCAAGTCTTCAGTTGTTGGAAGGCCAATTTTGCTTGCACTAGAGGATATTGATGGAAGTCCATCTTTCCTTGAGAAAGCTCTACAATTTTTAGAAAATTTTGGTAAGTTATAATCTCGATACTTTCGACAGTGGTTCAAGCTAAATAAAAATAAAAAAACATGATATATTTATAAGCCACTAAGGGTTGCAGCTGAACAGTATCCTTCAAAAAGCTATAGATCCAAATCTATATCAATCAAGGGAGATTTATTTGGTTCAATCTCTCTCTCTCTCTTCCTCGGGGAATATACAAATGACACTGGCTGAAGCAGCCAATTGATCATGCTTTGGGGGATGGAAACATTACTTGGCCTACTTTCAAGCTATGAGTCAAGATCATAATGAGATGTCCCACCCTTAAATAAAGAGGATATGCTATGAAGTAAATGGTAGTTGCATTGAACTGACAATTTCTCGATACTGAATTTAAATAAGAAGATATAGAGAAAAAGGAGGTTGCAAAGCTAAGATACAGAAACGCATTAGGATGTCACTTATGGCACTAAGATAAGGAAACACATCAGGAGGTTACATTACAGGCTATCATTGTATTGAGTGATTGAAAAAGGTTTTACATGATAGCTTGCGGTTTGTTTTAGAATGAACCTTCAATCTCTTTGAGATTTCTTGTTGAGAAGATATATGCAATGGGATCAAACTTGTAAATAAAGACTTTTTCCTATGCTTTATTGTAAGGATATATTTTTTCTTATTCAACTTGAGTTAGAAGGATTTGGTGTCATTTTGCCCACGCTCCGGCCTTTTCTTGTCTTGATAAGAAAAAAAACTTATCGCTCCTTTTGAACGGAGATAATGTGTTGGGTTCTGGAAAAGATCAATGAAGTGATGTTCTATCTTTCATTTCATTTTTCCTCCATCGGTTATAATTTGGAGATTTGATGAATGGATCCTGATATAGAGATCATTTTAGAATTTAATCAATCTCAGAAGAGAATAAGTACAGTCAGCCAAGACCACTGAGGGTAGACTTTGGTGCTGATTCATGTTAGTTATTAAAGCGGTCATTTGTCATTGTTTGCTTTAAATTCTTTAATTTGCCACAAAACTATATTTGTTAAATAATTATGAAATTTTAATTTTATGGGAAGATATAATGTAAAATATAAGGAGAAATTTTACTGGTTCTGCATTATACAGTTTTAATCAAAATTTCTAATGTCTTTGGATAGGTATCAAAGTTGAAGGAATTTTACGGCAGTCTGCAGATGTTGAGGAAGTAGAACGTAGAGTACAGGAATACGAACAAGGTATCTGCTTAAGCCTTTAGTCAAGCTGCAGTTCATCTTGGTTGTGTTTGACTGCAAGAGCATTAAAAGCATCATTTAAGAAGACATATTGAATCGCTTTTTCAGTTTAAGATCAGGATTCTCTATAAACACTCATTTCTAACAAAGATTATACAATCCCATTTTTCTTGTTTCAGGTAAGATTGAATTTGGTCCTGATGAGGATGCCCATGTGATTGGTGACTGTATCAAGGTACTTCTGTAAGCTATTTGACGCCATTTGTGACTATTATGCTTTGTGCATTGAATTCAATAATCATCAAGTTATGTTGACAGCATGTTCTGCGAGAGCTACCTTCTTCACCAGTATCAGCACCCTGCTGCACAGCTTTGCTGGAAGCTTACAGTAAGTTCTTATTGTTCTTTGATCTTTTTGAACAATGCATCTCTAATGCGTATAAGTTTAGTGTACTTTGTTGGCGTCAAGAAATTATATTGATAGGATTATGTTAGTAACTACTAACTACTTAACAAACATAACAAACCACTAACCACTTATTATATTGATTACTAATTACTAACATAATCCTATCATATATCTAGTGGAATGAGTTCCATGTAGCATCTCTAGAGGAGCTGGTGATGATGGAAACATTATAAAATTATTGATTGCTCAAAGGAAATTTATATGTGAAACATTTATAAATTAGGGACTAATTTTGTTCAGTTGGTAGATCATCTCATGTGTTTCAGTATTTTGGGTTTGTCACGGTGGGTTTAGCTTTTATCCCTTTCATTGATCTTGTTATCTGATTTTAATCCCACTATCGTACAAGTATTGTTACCGTTTTATAAAATCTCCTACTTAGCTATGATGCTTAGAATCAATACCCAAGCACAAATGAGCTCAAGACCAATTGGCAATTTTTCTTTTTTTGCTTTTGTTTCTGTATTCTGGAAATTCAGTTATTCAAACTACTACCCTGGGTATAAGACTATTTTTAAGGATATTTGTTTTTTCACTCTGTGGAGAAGAGTCTTTAGTAGTCAGCAGGAGCTATACTGGTGATTCAATGCTTTACAAATTGCTATTTTATTTCATAAATTAGGTATTTAAATTCATTAGCTGATGTTATGCTAATTCAAAATAATCATTTCTATTATGTTTCTCTGCTTTCTATTTTACTAGAAATAGATCGAAAGGAAGCTCGAATCAGTGCAATGCGCTCTGCAATCTTTGAAACATTTCCTGAACCAAACCGCCGATTATTGCAGAGGTGATTCCCCAAAATCTCTATGTTACATGATACCTCACCTTTCCATCATCTGCTTTGTGAATGTGCTAAGGTTGCAGCCTCTGCATTTTTATATTTTTTTTAATTTTTGCAGGAAAATGAATCAATTTGTGTTGCTGCGGTACTTGAGTTTTAAACAAGAAATGGAATGCTTTGTGTAAAAAAAATAAATAAATAAACAATCTAAAAGAAAGTAATATCTGAGTAACATAGAACTAAGTATTGCATTTTTCATAATCTATAATTACAGGATGTTGTGATAACAGAGAGATGATATGTATGAACAATATGGTTTATTTAAACATAGTGGATGCATAATAAAGATGGAGTTTCTGGTGATGTTAGTTAAGTTAGTTGGGTGTTATGCTGTCTGAATGTATTTTGGCTGCGAAAGTAAATTCTTGCAAGTTTCTTCGTTGTTCATAGCACTGTAGGGAGCAGAGACTATTAAGTAATAGTGACAAAGTGTTGCAGTGCTAGGATGATTTGATCCTGTTTAACTTTGAGCAATTTACTTTTTACTCATTTTTGCAGAATACTGAAGATGATGCATATCATATCGTCTCACTCTCATGAGAATCGGATGACTCCGTCTGCTGTTGCTGCATGCATGGCGCCCTTGATTTTACGCCCTTTATTAGCTGGTGAATGTGAATTGGATGATGACTTTGATATTAGTGGTGATAGTTCTGCCCAGCTTCTTGCTGCTGCAAATGCTGCTAATAATGCTCAAGCAATCATTACGACACTCTTGGAGGAGTATGAAAACATTTTTGATGTAAGATATTCTTATCCTGCGTTTAGTTTCTGTAATCTTGCTATTTAAAATCTTTATATTTCGTATTTTATTGGTTTAGTTCTTTTAAGTATCATATAGATTGTTTTCTTTGGAAAATAACTTCACAAGAAATAGGTTTCAGTGACCTATTTGCTTCGCTTGAGATTAGCATGATGGGGAATGTGGTGCCTGATTCAACCATAAATGAAACTGTTATTTACCTATTGTGAAATTTTGTTCAGGATGAAAATCTACAAAGGTGCTCTATCTCAGCTGATTCTCAGATTGAAAACAGTGGGAGTGAAGAGTCAACTGATGATGAAAATATTGATACGAAAGACAATGGGTACCATGATGCGGAAAATGAAGTTGATCCAGAAACAGATGATGATCCTGAACGTGTACATAGTGGGAAATTAAGTGAAAGTAGTGGGTATGCTGGCAGTGATCTCTATGACTATAAGGTCATCCCTCTTTTCCTCTGACTATATATGCATGACAATATTGGAAGTATGCATTATGTCTGCTTTTTTGTACATTACTTTTGTAATTTAAGTAATGACTTGTCCTGCTTTGCTTCTTCTATCTGGATCCCTGCATGATGAATATAAGAAATTAAATGAGAGATTCTGCGAATTTCTCAATCTACGATCTTTCTAATTGAAGCTTCTATTTTGTGCATTTACAGGCATTTGGAGGTGATGATTCAGATGATGGATCTCCGAAAGAAAAACATGCTCTAGCTGAGAGTTCACTCGACCCCCAACAGGTCAGAGATCCAACCGTTCCACTGGTGGAAGAACAAGATGATCAGAAGAAAGTTGCTGAAAACTTGATTAATGAGATGGACCCACCTAGTGTTTCCCCAGCCGGAGAATCTTACAGATCAATGGGAGAGATCCTATCCTTGATGGATCCAGGGCATCCTCTGCCTGTATCTGGACTTGAATCAAGTGCTGGAAAGGCAACGAGTAAAGTCACAGGCACCAACCATAATTCAAAACGATCAACATTCTGGGGAAGAAGCAATGTGAGTGTCATTGTTTGACTTGATATTCCTCACATCAATTTTCTATCTTTCCTCAATTTTCTTGCAGGCATTAATGTGGCAGTGATACATCAATTCAAAAAGATGGTTTTTTTAAGTCTTCTTTTCTCTTGCGTTTCTCAATGCTCAATCATCTTAGTAGATAGGTCGTAGATAGATTTTTCATTCTTTGAAAAGATAAAATGAATATGCTTTGGGCTGAAATCATCGAGTTATCAAAGCCTAATTTGCATTTCTGGTTGCCTCTGTATCTCAGTTTTTATCTTAACATTTCAGTTATTACCACTTGATCTTAAAATTATTATCACTTGAATTGTTCCGATTTGGCTCTTTCCTACCTTCCAAAGATTGTAGGGTTTGACGGTGGGCTCCAGTTTCAGACCTGGGCTCACAAAATGAGCTCAAATTCTGGATATCAAAAAAAAAAAAAAACAAAAAAAAAGGAAGTAGAAATCAGAAGGAAATAGTTTGTGTGTGATAGTCGCATAAGTGAGAGATTTATTGATGGGAAAAATCAATCATGTGGGTATGAGCTTTGATGATATTAGATCCTAAATTTAGAAAGAGCACGTGTTGATAGAACTTCGATGAATAAAGCTTTTAAGGATTTTCCTTTTCACTCGATTGTTCTAGATTGGAAGGATGTTATTGGGAAGTGAAGGCGCTTTTCTATTTTCTGTTTTTTTCTGCTGTTTTATTTCTCTCTATTTGTTTTTTGAGGATTCCTTATCCTCTTTCTTTTGTAATTGATCTTCATCAGTGAATGAAAGTTTTCTTATCATAATATAAAGACTAAAATTTGTGGAGTATGTCCATATTTTGTCAAAAATTGACAATAGAGACATTGGAGTATGTGGAACATTTGTTAATGATTAGTTCTATATGTGGAAGTGCGTATGTATTAATTTTAGGGAAAAACTGAATGAGAGGTCCTGCTTTTACAGCTGTATTTCTTACAGAGTGGGCGTCTAATGCTCTTTTGTTGGCCCTCATGCAGGCTAGGAAAACGCCGTCAATGGAATCAGTTGACTCTTCTGGAGAGGAGGAGTAAGATTCTATCATTTTCTTTATTGTCTGCATTATCTTCAATGGTCAATATTCGATTTGAGTTTGGAACAAGAGAAAAAGTGTCGGGACATCCGTTTTGGGTTTAAGCTTGTTTGTTTGGGCTGGTATGTGGCAGAATTTTGCCAGTTGTCTTGGCAAAGTGTTTCTTTTGATGTCTATTGAAGATATTTGTGAGGATATCTGTAACTCGTGTGAGCACTATATTATCTGCGAGGCTCATTAAAAAATTTGGTTTTGGTGCTGGTTAGTCATAGTGCGAATTAGTTTGATTGGTCGTGGAAAATTATCTGTTTCTCTAGTCAGAATCATTTTGATAGCAGGATGAAATTTCTTATCTGCAGAATGTACTAAGTAGGGCATCTAAGTAGGTCATATTTTCTTTCTCGTACTGATAGCCTGAAACATATCATCATCATCTGCAACTGTATAACCTAGGAGAAAAAAAAGAAAAAATTCTGACAGAGGTTAAGGAACCGTCTATTAAGCTGTTCTTTATTATTTTTGATCTTGCCTATTTTGTGCATATGCAACTCAAGAATCAATTACGTAATCTTGTAGGCTTGCTATTCAAAGGCTTGAAATTGCGAAGAATGACTTGCAACATAGGATTGCAAAGGAGGTAAAATTCCTTTTCTTAAACTATTCAGTAGGAGGTAGTGGAATTTGCTGAAATATTCAACTAAATCTTCCATCATCAATTGTAGGCTAGGGGAAATGCAATTCTACAAGCTAGCTTAGAGAGGAGGAAGCAAGCTTTGCATGAGAGGCGGTTGGCACTTGAACAAGATGTATGAAAGTTTGACCTATTACACATCTTTTTCTGGGTCTTTTTGGTTTTAAATCCTTCTTTATTAGAAGTTTGTGTACTTTTAGATTCAAGTATTTTGCTTCAAAAATGTAAGCAGCCCACGCTATCCTTTGAACATTTGGGCTAAGGCCGGGGCCTCAATGTTGACAATGGGAAGAGCTTCTGTCACTCAGGAAATATATAGTGGGAACGAGAGCTAGTTTCTAGAATTTGTGCAATCTATCTCAACTTACTGAAAACATTTTATGAAAAAATGACCTAACAGTCTTTGTGGTAATCTTGTCGCTAGTGGGCATCGTTGTATGCTAAAAATGTATTGCTTCATAGTTGACTAGTGCAGAGTTCTAAATAAAAAAAAGAAAAAAAAAAGAAAAAAAAAAGAAGTCGAGAGTTATGCAAGAGTGGGCTTCGTCCTTTTCCGTTATATAACTTCTAAATGACTGTAGGTTTCAAGATTGCAAGAGCAGCTTCAAGCTGAAAGAGATCTTAGAGCTGCATTGGAAGTTGGTTTGAGCATGTCCACTGGACAGTTTTCCAGTTCCCGCAGCATGGATTCTAAGGTTTATACTTTGTCAGACTTACTTAAATTGTCTTTCAAATGCTTGCATAATACAAATTCTTATCGCTAAAGCTGATGTGAAGACAAGGGCTGAGCTTGAGGAGATTGCTCTTGCTGAAGCTGATGTTGCTAGATTGAAGCAGAAAGTTGCGGAACTCCACCATCAACTTAATCAGCAACGGCAGCATCATTACAGTTCCCTCTCTGATGCGTGTGATCGTTATCAACATGTCCAAAATCATAGTTCTCAACAGTGAGTTTGAAAATCATGCTATCCTGCTAAACTTTAGTTGTCAAGGGCCTTAGGTAGTTTAAGGGGACTGTTCTAGAGTTTCATGTTTTAAATACAAGTATCTCGCTATGGTCACCTTTGTTCTCATTACGCAATGCCCTGACCTGCCTATCTCCATGTGTCCTTGTACTGGACATGCAGGAACTTTGGTGCAGAACGGAAGTATATTACTTTTAAGCTTATTAAGTCGATGCTCTAATTATAACCCAAAACAACCATCATATTCTATTTTATAAAAATTATATGCATCTCTCATCAGCCTGTGCATTGTAAAAGTAGATTGCTTCTTTTTTCTTTTGTTCATGCAATGTCATTTAAAAAAAAAAAAAGAGTTGTGGGATGGAATCCAAGACTTCATTACTACAGAAAAGAATAAAAAAGAGAAGATAAGGCATACAAAAGGATAACATGAACAGAGGATCGAGAAGTGGCTGATTTTAATTATTTATTTCTAAGAATTTGAGATAATTTGTCTTATTGTATAGTGAGAATATATTTCATTTTTTGCAGAAGATTTCTCCAGCAAGATTTTGACACAAGTCTTGCCTTTTGCAATCATGAAAGGAAGCAAAGGACCACAGAGGTAGGCCTTTTGTAGTTTCAACCATTTTTCTTATTTCAGTTGAGCATTTCCATGTCAAAAATTTGTTACTCACCTTGAAAATGAATATCATAAAGCAATAGGATGAGCTACTGGTTGAATGGCCTTCTCGTTCTTCATTGTCCAGCTTTTTATTCATCATTTAAGTTTGGGAAACACGACTTAAATATGCAAATGATCCTTGTCGTTACATTTTCTTTATATTTTTACTTTAAGCTAAACAACCTTTAACCTCAACATTTTTCCAACAGGAAAGTCTGTTGGGGACAGAGTGGAGAGCAATGAAGGGACAAGTATTATCATCTGGCGGCATCAACAGGCAGCCATTGCGGAAACCATTCATGGACCCTAGTTTGAGTGATTCAAAAAGTACCGAGGCATCCACTAGCATGACCATGGATGAGCTTTCTGTTGTTGATTCTGCTGCAGTACCATCCACTTCCAGAGCTGCAGAAGTAAGACCAGTACTCCTAACAAGATTTACAGAATTTATGCTCAGTTCACGACTTTGTTTTTGTTGACATGTTTTCTGTTTGTCAACAGAAGTATCCGAAGATCATTAGTCTTTTTTTATTTTATTTTAAACCCAATTCTTTTTTATCTTATTATCTGCAAAATCGTATTATTTTTCTGACATTTTGTTTTAATATATCGAAATCATGAACTTTGCTGCATTGTTTTGCTTTCTTCATGGCTCCAATCATTACATATAACTCTGGTTTCAGGTGGTTGATTATCCTAGACACCCGTCGGCAGCATCTTCTGCTTTGGTAGAACTGACGACTCGTCTTGATTTCTTCAAGGAAAGACGTTCTCAGCTAATGGAGCAACTTCATAACCTTGACTTGAACTATGGTACGACATCTGCTCAAGACTTTGTCTGTAGACCATCTTCTCCCCCATGGAACTGATGGCAAGAGATGATGATGCTGACCAAATGGGTCGAGGGAAGTAGTATTTCTGTCTGACATCTTTGTTGTATATCCTTGATGCTGTTGCATTTGTTAATAGCCTTTGTAGTCCCGCACACCCTATAATTTTATGGTTTCATATTTAATTTTTCTGTTCGTTTTAATTTTCCTAGTGAAGATGTGATTGGATCCTCTCATGAGGAAGTGTTTTGGTCTGTCTTTTGTTTATCAATTTTTTTTTTCCTCATGGACTTGTAAACAAAGCGTTCTCTGATGTGTCCATATTAGGCATAACTCATAAGTAATATTATTGAGCAGAATGTTATAAGAGAACATTTTGAAATCACTTTGTGTACAATTCCATTTTCTTTCCCTTTTGGTGGAAAATCTTTTGTATTGTCAGTTTCAGATGGTTGTACCTTTGAATAATGATTTGCTAAATCCATGCGCTCTACGTTCAGTAGCGCTTCTTTTTCCTCCTCTCTTTCTCTCTCTCTGCCTCTTGCTCTCATTCTTTCTTCCTTTGTAAGTTGTAATCTTTTTCCTTTTCCGTTCGTTTTGAATGGGGTCCGATGAGTAATCTTTCAAAACGTTATTTTTGCATTAAAATGGTCTCGTAAGTATTTCGTTTAGAATTTTCTGTCCCATGTGCACTTTGAAGGCCGATTTTATTTCAGATAAAGTGTACTATTATTACATTTACCTTTTTTTTATTTTTTTTATTTTAAGATTCGGACCACTAATTTCTTATTAGTGCTGTTATCTAATTCTGTCCAACACACCCTCTTATTGTCCAAGATAATGGACAATGTTGCATTGTTGTGCGGGTCATCTTTTTTTATTTTAATTATATTTTATGCCAACACTTGAAGTAGACAACAACAATTTCTAGCTGGTTCAGCACTCTGGCCCTTTCAAGTTTCAACCGTCATGTAAGTTTTAACCGTCAAGATGAATTGTTTCATCGTAATTTGAAAAACTGAATTGTCAAAAAGGATTTACTTCCCTGGAGTCTCCAGATTTCTCTAGCTGGAAAAATTGATCTGGGCAGAGGGCTTTGTAAAAATAACTCAATAGAAAAGTTTTATTAGTAAAATAACTTTTTAAAAATTTTTATTTGTAAAATGATCACTTTTTACAAAGAATGATTAAGTGTCATTCTTCATAAAAAATAGAAGAAGATCATTTTACTAATTTCACTTTGTTGGCATATTGCTCATCTGGGCATGCTACAACAAAAAAATATTTGTAATTAATTAAATTACAACAAATGAACATCTCTTGTTATTTAGGCAGCAAAGAGTGATGAAAGCAAATTGGCATCTAATCTAATTCAAACTTGCAAACTCATTCAAGTTGCTCGCTTTGCATGCGCATAGATACGGATGTATATTGGCATAAACAATTTAATAGTAACGTCTAATTTTTTCAAAAGAGGTGAAATTGAATTATGGCGGTCTCCAGCGCAATAATTGTCTAGAGAGAGAGAGAGAGAGAGAAGCCAAATACACACTATTATCAATTTTTCTAGTTGATTGACGTTTGTTTATTACATTTGTAAATGGATTTTGTCTTTCCGAATTAGCTTTTATAGATTTTGACGCGTAAGGATGACACTAGAGAAAGAAATACTTCCTATTAGAGTTTCGCGTGTATTTTTGAGGAAAATCATACCGCTTCTCGAGAGTTTAGGCATATTAAGAAATAAAGTTAGGGATCTTAAGTTTAATATCTATTTTTCAATACTGACTTAGGTGACATGTAATTTCTTTTATTAATTAGTGTTTCAATAAAATCTCTACAATTCGCATGTAGCTGTAAAAAGTTAGGATAAAAGTTTAAGGGCGCGTTTAGTTCTCTGATTCGAGTTTTTAATTCGAGTTGAGATGCGACTTGATGTGAGAGTTTTTTTTACTGTAGTAAAAAAGTTAGATGTGATTATTTTTAAAAGTTTTTTACTGTAGCAAAACTCAAATTCTAAACTCAAATCGGTAAAATAAACGGTTTTACCACTACTCAACGTTATTAAGATTAACAAAAACATGTAGAAAATTTTCATATATTTTTATGAGGTTATATTCCCATTCTCTCGTAAAGAGTGGTTCATACCACATGACATAACTTCTCATGTTTCTTTTTCTTTTTGAGAGAATATTCCTCGCATGATTGATTATTATTGAAACTTACCCTAAAACACGCAATTTTTCAGACAATAACACACGTTCATTCTTTATTTATTTTTTCCTTTGAAAAGTAAAACACACATTTTACATGATTATTACGTTAAAATAGGAACATAAGAAAATATATTCTTAGCCAGTGTAGGCCCCACTCCGAGTCTCCTAATTGGAACAAAACAAATTTAAGATTGGGTGGGGAGTCATTTTGTGGATATGGTCAGCGCATCCCTCGCAATCCTTCCCAATTTCCACACACCACAGAAAATCCCAGAACGAAAACAATTAATAAACTTTCTCGAGAAACTACTCTCTCTAAAATCTCTCTTAAATTTTCTTTTCTTTCTTTTCTTTTCCTTTTTTTTTTTCCGCATCGTATTCTTCTTTCCGATTTCTATGGCGTCACTACAAAACATGCTTCTCTCTCCTCAGAGTAGATGAATTCGCACTGGTGAGTTCCATTCTTCAATGTCGGTGTCGGAATTAATGTCGAATTTCTATGATAACGGTTGTTTATGATCTTTTATCCAAGAGTTTCTTTCGATCTTTTCTTAATTCTACGTTTAATTCATCCTATTTTTGGTTATGTTTGGTCGGTGAAAAAACGGATAAACAATTGAAATTTTTTCGTTCCTTAAATGCTTATTAACTACACTGAAGTAGAATGAGATCGCGTCTTGTTAGGATTTGGTATTTTAGTTAAGATATGATTCTGTTTTCTGTTTATAATTTATTTATATTGTGCGTTCTTCAGATTAGGATTTTTTTTTTATTTCTTTAGTGATTAGTCTTTTACTTGAACTAGGATTCTTAATGAGATTAGGTTTTTTCTTTGTAATTCAATTCCGTTTTCTCCTAATTGTAATGCAATTCAGAGTTTATTTAGTTGTATAAACTCCTTGAAAGAGTTACAATTAATTGAACCTTTCCGCCCTGAAAAAGGTAATAAGCAATTTAAGTTCAGTTTTTTTTTTCCGCCCCTCTGTATATGACTACATTTATCCTTTAGGAAAGTGATGATAAACTATGATATTATGAACTGTGTTGTTGTTTTGATACAAAACGAAATTTATGGTTTCATTTGCTTGTGGGTTTTATGGTTTGAGCTAGATTATGAATTTATGATTGAAATTCTAAAATTTCTCTGGCAGGGAATGAATTTCTGGCGCTATACTGACTAAAAATTATGCACCTTGTTAAGGAAATGAAGCCTGGTTTTCTTTGGAGTGTTCCCAGGTTTAGGACGCAAAGAAACTGTGATTTAGGTTCAACCCTTGAACCCAATAGTGACCTTAAAACAAACACCAATCAGAATGCTTCTTTTGATATTAAATTGTGGGGTTGGTCCCTCCTTTCCTTTGTTCCGTGGGTGGCCATCAATAATAGAGACAAACCAACCACCATCAATAGAGAGCTGAGGAAGCGATCACTGCCTCGAGGGGCTGCCGAGAATTATTTTGGGGGTACCCCTTTGCGCTTTAGGCCGTATGTCTGTAAGGTTCCTTGGCATACAGGTGCAAGAGCGTTTCTTTCTCAGCTATTTCCCAGATATGGGCATTATTGTGGACCCAATTGGTCAAGTGGGAAGGATAGTGGATCTCTTGTTTGGGACAGGCGGCCGATTGATTGGTTGGATTTTTGTTGCTACTGCCACGATATTGGTTATGACACTCATGATCAGGCCAAGTTACTGAAGGCCGATTTAGCGTTTCTCGAGTGCCTTGAGAGGCCAAACATGAAAACCAAAGGAGATGCTCATATTGCTCATCTGTACAGGACAATGTGCACTACAGGTAAGCGAAGGATCATGCCATCATGGGATTCACGGCTTTTTCCTTTTCACTCTTTTTGGCTCGTTTAGTGTTGAGTGTGAACATTGTTACCTGCTGATATTTGTTCTAATTGTTCTTTTGCATGAATGGCAGGTCTCAAGAATATACTTATACCTTACAGAACACATCTAGTAAGCCTGCAGTCTGGGAAACCTCTAATTCAATTTGGATGGCTAAGCAACGTGAGATGGAAAAGTTGGACTACGCAGAAATCTTGAAAACAGATCTGGAGTTCTAACAAGTAATTCTAGTATTAGTACTTCACACGCGTCCATTGAAATAGTGATCTTCATTTAGTAGTCTTCTTAGGAACTACTTTTTCCCTAATATTTGGCTAGTTTTCTGGACGATTCTGTGCTAGATTGAGGAAAAAGTGCATCTGTCCTGGAAAGTCTCAAGAAACGTATGCTGTACATATATATTTGTTAATAGGCTACTAATTGCTAATTGGTTTATGAGTATATAATAGCATCTTTATAGTTTACATTGATTATACATAGTGGTGGAGCCAAGAATTAACTCGGGCAAAACTAAGATGAAATTCTGGGCTAGCGAAAAATGTTAAAAAAACCATAGTAGTCAAATATGATATACAACTATATTATAAATAGAGCCCAGAAAGCATAAAAACTCCAGTATCATTGTCAAGCCACTCAATACTAAGAAGAACACACACGACAAAAATAATACCACAACAATCGAAATGATGTTCGGAAAGATTACAAATAAGTTCTAAATTTTTAAGTTATACCCCTTCATGAGCAACATGGAATCAGCTACGACAAAATACGATCACTAGTACACTGCCCACACCCAACGCAAATTTATAAGATGTAAGCATTTTATTTTGAGCTTATGTTTTTTAGCTCATGTTTTTTGATCTTATGTGGTTAAGAAAGATGCGTGCTTTACAATAGAATGTACTGCACTGTAAGGAAAAATGAGGAACAAATCATTGCAAATACTTGAATTCGATCATTACTCAAACTACATGATGAAAGTATAAAGAAGCAAACATTATTCTCGAGCTTTGACTGCAAATGTCCTGCACAATGTTATCTTTCTTTCTTGGTCATTTGAGGCATGTTCTTTCACAACTCGAATTGAAAACTTAAAAACTTGAGTTGTAAAGTGAATTTTATATTAAAAAAAATACTGTAGCAAAAAAGTTGAATTTGAATTTTTTATAAGAGAAAATACTGTTAAAAAAATTTTGAGTTGTGGTTTAAGTTATGAAAAGAATATACTCTTGATTTTCACCATTGTTTCTGTCTTTAATTATACTATTTAGTTTTTTTAATCTTTTTAACTTTTTACATTTTTTATGGCTTTTTAATTGTAACGTCATTTTCAATTTGCTTTTAAATTTTAAAAATTCTCATTTCACCTTTTGAATTTTTAATGAACCCCACTGTCAGAATTTTTGTTACAAACAAACAGAATAAAAAGGAGCAGTGTGATCACGTGGTCTTTCGTTTAAAATTTTTTGTTAAAAACAAATTGAAAAGATAATGTGACCACACTTAAATGGATTCTTCAAAATGAGGATAAATCATTGCAAAACGATACAAGAAAACAACCGTTATATTTAAATTGATTATTAGGACTCAAATAGTCGAACTATATAATGAAAGTATAAAGAAACAAACTTATCATAGAGGCTAGAGCTTTGATTGCAAATTTCTTGCACAATAAGATAAATATCTTCTTTCTTTCTTGATCATTTGATCTTTTCCCCCATTTTTTCTCTTTTTCTTTGATTTTTAATGATAGTCTTTTTTTTCTTTTCCTTTTTTTTTTTTTTTTGGAGGGGAATGGTAGGCTTTTGAATCTTTTAACTTTTTACATTTTTTTATGGCTTTATAACTTATTTCATCTCTCCAATTAGACCATATAAGATTGGAAATATAGCTTACAATTTGATAAATCTAATAAATAATGAAATTGAACTTTCTCCCTTAAATTAATAAAAATGCATAAAAAAAAGTTTAAAGAATTTATGTTATAAAAAATAAATTTTCATAATTCAGGGGGAAATATGTGAAAGAAATTTCCTAAATTCAAGGGCGCGTAAACGTCTATATATATAGCCGTATATCCGAATTCTCTTTTACTTCTTTTTTTCTTTTCTATATCAACTGATACTATTTAAGAGGATAAAGCATAATTCAAAAAAAAAAAAAAGCGCTTCGACTAGGAAAAGGATTAACTATTCTATATAAATCCCAGCCAACACCTCAAAAACCTCATTCAAATTGTTCAACCAGTTTCTCTTTTCAATATAAGTTTTCTCCGCATTCTCTTTTCTTTCCAGTATAGTTTCTCTAGAACATCATGGCTGATCACTTTTCCTACATGGTGGAGCTCTGTTTAAAGATTGCTGAATCAGAAGAAGAACATCCCATTCCTATTGATGATCACGATCCAACTTTTCCCAAGAAGCCCACAAGAAAAAAAATCAGTCCCAAGAATACTACCAATTACCTCCCCAACCTCATGGACAATTTGTCCATTAATGCCGGCCAAGGGTCCGCCAAAAACGACATGAAATCCGCTAGTACTGCTCCGTACTTTACCACGCCAAAGAAGATAAAGGTGCAATACGTAGATACACCGGTGCTAGAGAATAAAACCAACTTAGAAATTGATGATGTATCGCCTGGAGAGAGGAAGAGAGAGCGAAAGAAGGCCGCCAGGAGCCACTTGTCGGATATTAAAACTGATCAGAAGGAAAACTCCGGAACAACAAAGAAGAAGAAGGTGGAGAGGAAGCCGACGAAGACCGTGGTGATAGATGGACCGAACCCGCCACCGGGCATGCCGGAAAATCTTAGGGCTTTGGTGGTGAAACTGCAAGGACGGGACGGTGCTGATGATCATGATCACCACCAAGCTGCAGCGAGACTGATTCTCCAGAAGCAACTGTACCAGAGTGATCTGGAGCCGCAGCAGAGCCGGCTTTCAATGCCGTTGAAGAAGCTGGGTTCGGACGATTTTCTGAGCGAGGAGGAGAAGACGGAGATCGCCAAGAATACTAAAGGCTTTGATGTGAAGGTTATCGAGCCATGTTCGGAGTTGGATATAACGACGATGCATTTGAGGAAGTGGGACTACAATACTAGTAGTTCTTATGTTTTGACAAATAAGTGGATCAATGTTGTTAGAAATCATAAGCTAGTGCCCAAAGAAATTATACAGATTTGGTTTTTCAGGGACAAGAATCAAATGCCCTGCTTTGCCCTAGTCATCCTTGGGAGGGAATAGGTTGCTTGGTTGGCAAGGTAACTGCTTCTTATTAAAATTTTGTTTTCTTTTGTTTTGCTTCTTTTTGAGTAATGAGTATAATTTAATTATTTTAGCCTCTTTAATTATTTTGAAAATTCTTATATGGCCAGCCTGTTATCTATTCGAAATATAATTAACTCACTTATCGTTTATATCTATTTGCTAAGAGATAAATTATGGAACGTAAATCAGGGGTTAATTATTGGATTTGACATATGATCAAAAATGATTTCTATCCTAAAATTCATTATGCTTAAATAACGCATGAGGCATTTGGCACTTCATCATTACGTAGGACTTCATGCATTGAAGATGGTAAGGAAGTAAATTAACCTGAAAATTACCGTGGTACTTGATCTCAATGATCTCTCATGTTCACTTGTAATTTTAGATTATTTTTGTTGGGCTTATATGATCAGTTCAATGTTCACTATATCTTTTTTTTTTCCTCCCCTGAATGCAAATTTACGCAATTCGCTTAAAATTTAAGTGAAAGGACTTCGAATTATTTGATCTCTAACTTTTTTTTAAACTTTGGGGATTGCAAATTTTCCTGTATCATATCTTGGGATTCCATTTCGAACATCTTTTGTAATGCCTACGATTGCCGCAGTGTGGCAAATTAACATGCGATTCCACAAGTCAAACCAACCACGATTAGAATCCCAATGCTTCCATTGCAGCGGGTAAAAGAGTAATTAAACAAATATTGAATAAGAGTGTACTTGAGGATTCACTAGTGGTTGAATATTATTTCGTAAGGGCGTATTCGATTTAATCATACCACGAAATTCTTTAAAAGACATCCCGAGTGAGTTATATACATTTGGGAGAAAGAGGGAAATAGGCTGAGACTTGAGATAAATTAAAATTAATAGGTCAATAGTTTACATAAGTTAATAAATATGCTAAATTACTATTTTTGTCAATAACTTGTCTTGTAATGAACTATAACTTGACAAGTTATTGTCCATAATTCACAGTTTTTGTCCATAATTTGTCTGGCTATGAATCATAACTTAACAAGTTTGTCCATAACTTATCTGGTTATGAACCATAACTTGACAAGTTATGACCTATTAATTTCTAAAACTAAAAATTGACCTATATACTTTCTTAAGCTTTTCATATTGACCTATTTTCTACTATTTCCGTATATATTTCAGCTCCATGCTTTCTTTCTTTTGAATCAAAATTCAATCAAGTAAAAAAAACAAAGATTTAATTTAATAAATTATTAAATAAATTCTACACTTTATTATTTATTTGGTAGTGACCAGTGGACGTTTGGTAATAGATTCAGAATCATAATTTAAAATTATTCTCGATTTACGTATATTTTTTGTGAGAAAAAATACTGTAGCGAACTACGAACTATTATTCAAATCATGGTACGAATTATGATTCAGAATCATTCTCAATTTACGTGTGTTATTTAGTTTACAATCAGTTCTTACCAAAGAAAAAAAAAAGAATGATCAGTTGTTGAAAATTGGTGGAATATTGTGAATGCAATAAGTTGGTATTGTTTGTTTCTTTTCAAAATTTTGATAAGAAAATCGTTTTGAAACCTTTTTTTGGTATTTCTTACGTGTTAGATAGTCAGCACTGTTTATTAGTTTACGTAACTGTTTCTTATACACCAATCCTAAACTCGCCCCTGGGTTCTCGTCTTTCCTTCTTACAGTTTTGGCATGTTGGGAAATTATATAAAATTTGAGACCCGTTTAGTTCGTTGATTTGAGTTTTTAATTCGCGTTAAGATGTGATTTTATGTGAGAGCTTATTACTGAAGTAAAAAAATTAGATATAACTATTTTTAAAAATTTTTTACTGTAACAAAACTTAAATTTTAAACTCAAATCAGTAAAATGAACGGATCTCTATTTTTCTGTTTTAAAGGTTTAAGTTTTATCTTCCACGTCAAAGAGATTAAGCGAACAACTTTGACATGTTAAGCTAAGTAAAGGCATGCAATCATAAATAAACACAAACAAAATGCTACTTTTGTATGCATTGCTGGCAATACTGACGAAGCTATGACTTTTCGTTAGGGGATGCTACTAAGTGCAACAATTATTTAAGTAAATTTAAGAATTAATAAAAACTATGGCAGGTTTTTATCAGTTGTAAATAAAATATTTATATAAAAATTAATATTTATTTTAAATAATTAAAAAGTTGAGGGGCTCGGGCATAAGTAGCTTGGTCTCTCATTGCTGGTAAATCTTGATTTAGCCTAAGTTGCCTTTGGTTGAAGGAAGATAAATTCTTTGCTCAATGAAGTGGTCAAATGTATAATTTTTGGCTTATCAATTTGAAATTTGAATGAACAAGAATGTTGAATTCTTTACTAAGGCCTCGTTCACTTTGCGGATTCGAGTTTTCAATTCGAATTGAGATGTAACATTTTCTGAGAGCTTTTCACTGTAGCAGGAAAAGTTAGATGTGACATTTTCTGAGAGCTTTTTACTGTAGAAACCTAAAACTGAAAACTCGAATCGGTGAAATGAACGAGGCCTAAATTCACGTTACGATTTAGTTTATACACGTAATCACATCAAACGAAGGATTTTCTTTCGTTTTTTTTTAATTCTCTAATTCAAACTTAGTAGACGTTTGATTTATAGATTCAGAATTATTCTCGTTTTACGTGTGTTCTTTGTGAGAGAAAAATAATGTAAAGAATCATGAATCATACTTCAAAATCAAGGTGTGAAAGATTCTTGATGCTGGCTCTTACACGCGTGAATTGGAGGAAAATCATTTATTTAAAAAAAGGTTGGTATTCGAATAGACCATTTATGTAATAGAAAAAAATAGAAAAGAGAGAAAAAAAAAATTTAGAGCTCATTTAGTTCGCTGATTTGAGTTGAAATGTGATTTTATATGAGAGTTTTTTACTCTAACAAAAAAATTAGATGTGATTTTTTTAAAAATTTTTTACTGTAGCAAAACTTGAATTCTAAACTCAAATCGATAAAATGAACGAGATCGTAATTTATGTACACAAATAGTGCTATGAATAAATTAGACTTCAAAAGTAGTATTCAACTTAATGTATACCTTGAATTTGTTATGAATATATAATCTCTTTCAGAATTTTTTTTCTTTTTTTTTTAATCAAATGGAAAAGTGCTCGGCCCATTTTTTTAGAGTAGTGCTTTCAGCAATGTGAAGCACATTGTGCTGAAAATTTTGGAATCTTTTCTCGACCACCTACTAATTACTATGCATGATGTTAAACGAGGAAACGTGAATTATAAGATAAAGTTTCCCTTTTCTATGTATGTTATTCAATCCTCGATGATGACTTGGGGGCTTCATTATCCTTTCAAAGTAGTACGACCATGACTTTGGCTCATTATTCCTTTATTTTGACAAATACACAAATTACAATTTCCAGACGTTTTTATTGCAAGCATAAGTTCACATCAATCGACATCCGTTTAAATTAAGTTACAAACAAAATACGTTTTTCGAATTTTTGTTATTAGCCACACGAAAAGAAAAAATTGAAAAATTGGTAAGGGGTGATAAAAGCTGTTCTTTCTGCTCGATACAATCTTGAGTTTGAATCGGTCCTATTGCAATCGCAAACGAGATTATTTGAGTATGTCCCATTCTATGTTTATTATTCTTATATTTTTAATAAGACAAAACGAAAAATTAATAATAATTCAATTGGGTATGCAATTGAAAAAGGTACTTTTTTTGGTGGAAAAATTGACCCACCAAAACAAGTGTTCCCAAGCAAAAGCACAAATAGGTGAACCATTACAAGGGAAGATGACAAAAGCTAGAAAAGAGTGTAGGATGAAAGATATATTGACAAATCTAACCAAATCCAAATAGTTCAAGAAAATAATCACCGGTTTGAGCTTTCAACAAAAGGGTTTGCTTTCTTTATGCTTTAGGACATATATATAGTGTCTCACGCCATTTTTCAAACATTTCCAGAGATGATTAATATATATACATATATATACATATATATATAAGGTCTCAAGCTCATGCTAAGTGTAAATAAGAAATATGAATGTGGAGAATTCAGCGGCACATTATGAAAAATACCTTATTAATAAGATACAGATTTTGACCGTCAATTCGAAAAAATTAACACCTCATTAAGAAAAATATGACAATTTAGTAGGATTTTATTTAAATATGACGGTTAAAAACGGTGTGCCGCGACAATTGAAAAAATTGCCACTACCTGCTTCTATGTAGCGAAGATATCCTTGGAGAATTTGAATTTTGGAGCTTAAAGACAATGCTAGATATAGCAATTGCCTCATAGGTTTTGGTTAATTTTATAGGAAACAGAAGGAAAGTAGAACATACAGAAGAAGTAAGCCAGTATTTATGCCACGTAAATTCTTGATGCTTTTAAACTAATTCATAGAAAAAGTCCAATATAACAAGATAATTGCCACTAACCCCAGTACAAATAGAAATGAATTGTTAGGAACAATACATAAAGAAATACTTTACCAAACTTAATTGCAAAGCAAAACACAAGGGAAATCACATTCCCATAACTCTGCAAGGACTGTAACATGTACTAGTCGTGATAATTACTAAAACAAATATATGTGAATTTAAGCAACTATTCACATCAATAACTGTATAATAGTAAATACTACGAAGCCGATTTAAACTTAAGAAGATTTTTGATAAATTAGACTCTATGTACTGCCGCTAAACATAAACTTACTGTCATAAATACTTATTTGCAGCATCAATTAGCAGTCAGAAGAAGGCTCTGCTACCGTAGAAAACCCGCGATCCGTCCTTCTTTTTCTCGACTTCTAGCTTGTTGTTACGGTTTCGAATCATGTCATGACTATGGTCTTCATGTTCCGCCTTGTCAAGGTTCATTGGAAGCTTCATATTTGCCAAGGACTCGGTAAATTGTTGCATACTTCTCATGTACATGTCCACTATCTGCTGCTGCATTGCAGACTGCTCGGCCTCAAGATTCATATTCCCAAGTTGGCCCGAGAACACTTGACCGAATTGAGCAGAACCCGGATTTTTCCCTTCTTTCTTGTTATCCTCCTCTCCTGTGCTCGAGAAATTCGAGTCCTTCTCATCTCCGATTTCCCTTCCCTTCTTCGAAGTCGGAGTGTCGGGGCAACAAGTAATAGTCCCATGGTTTGCTGCCTCCGCGGTTAAGGAAGCGTTGACAGAAATCGATGATTCACCAGCCACTCGGTTCTTCTTCTCAATTGAATCACCCGAATTTCTGTCGCCACTCAAGCTTGTTGTGGTGGAGCTAAAGAAGCCAGAATTCTGAATGCTACTCCCATTAGGAGAGGAAACAATATCACCACTATGAGTTTCCTCGGACGAATTAACAGTCATCTCGCAGTCGTCAACGGACTGAGGAGACACCCCGAGATGAAGAAACGAGGCAACACTACTAGATCCGGGCTTGGAATTAACCGAACCACGCGTGGCCAAATCAAAATACTCGGAAACCATCTGCTGATTCTCCCTCACCACACTGATATCAGGAAACTCAATCCTCGAATACTCGACCGGGTCTAGCATCACCTCCGATGCCTTCCGATCGAGCAGGACAACCTCAGAAGTAATGGATGAACTAGCAGGCGATTCGGATAGTGGATTGAGTGAGGGACTGACAGGCAAAGATGTGTTCAAAGAAAGTGTCAAATGGACAGTCCCGGCCGGGGAATGAAAAAGATCAGTAGAAGATAGGCTATAATCTTGTGTCAACTTTCCTTTTCCAACAAGTTGTGAAATCGGGACAAGAGCAAATCCCAGAAGCTGATCTTCCATGTAGTTTCTAGCTCTGCTAAGCATCCAGATTTCGCATTTGAGGACCGCGTCGAGCTGCGAGATTTTCATCCTCAGGCTCTCGTTGAAGTCCGGGTTCTTCCCACCTCCATTGATGATTCTGGTAGAGAGAGTCTCATCTGGATTGTAAGTGAGAGAAAATTTTGCATACACATCTTGGTTTTCATATATGCATATGTTGTGAATGTTCCTAGCGTGATGGACATAGATTTCAAGAACTCCTGCAAACTCGGACTCTTCTCCGTTTCTGTGATGATCATCATCGTCACTTATTGTGTTTGAGTTGAGATTGTAACGGAATCCCGCTCTCTGATTAAACGAATCCATGAAGAAATGAAAAAGAATCTCCCCTGTTTGAATTTACTTCACCGTTTGTTTTCCAAGAAAGCTAGAAAGAAAAATGGAAAAAATATGCTTTTAATTATTCACTATAACCTTTCAGTAATAAGAATATATATATATATATATATTTATTCATTTTGATTCTTCATTTGGGTATATGTCAAAGCCACTGTGAGGAATTCAATGCATAAACTAAAGAGAGACAGAGAAAATACAAATAGCAGGTCAACACAAAAGAGAGATATATTTCTTTTGATATAGCAAAAACCAGCTACTTGATGATCAAAAATACATTGCAGCTTCTGGTTCCAAATCCACACCTGCCCAACATTGTTGGGTTGTGAAGGAATTTTTCCAAGATCAATAACATTCGAGCATGAGCATAAAAACCAAGCAAAGTGTGGAGAAGGAGAGAGAAACTTACAGTGGAAAAAAAGAAGCTTGCTTTGAGGAAGGTCAAGAGTTGGTATGGCAGTAGGTGGGAGTGAAAGACAGGAAGAAAGGAATGAATGAAGAAAATCAGTGGCAAAATATTGTGATGATGTTACGGTTGTTCTTAAACCACTTTTCTTTCTTTTTATTTTTATTTTTATTTTTTAAGATAAAAAAGAATCATTAGTATCATTTTGTCCTCATCCCAGTTGAGATTTTGAAAATTTTAAGACCGATTAATACCAATAAAACTAAGAGTCTACTCTATAAATAATAATGTATAATCCGTTTATTAATTTAAATTTTTAATTTAAGTTGAGATATAATTTTATATGAAAATTTTTTATTATAATAAAAAAGATTAAATGTGACTAATTTTAAAAAAAATTTATTATAATAAAATTTAAATTTTAAACTCAAATTAATAAAATGAACATAATTTTAATTTTCACTCATATCACTGAAAATACATTAATCGAACGGGTAGAAAGAAAAATATCATTACGGATACACTAATCCCAGTGGTTTTATTTTATATATATATATATATATAT